>NW_028258173.1:2878787-3030303 GCF_053883595.1 Heterocephalus glaber | reverse complement strand
CATCAGACACTGGAATTGGGGCCCACCCCACCCCACGATGACTTCATCTTAGCTACTCAGGCTGCCCAAACCTTATTTCCAAATAAGGCCATATTCTGAGGTTCCAGTGGGCATGAACTGGGGTGCACACCTTCACATCACTACAAGCATTCTGTTACCAGACAGAGACAAAGTTCAGGGTGGGAAGGCCTAGGACCACAGAATCTCACTCATCATCCCCCACGGACAGGGCGTTGCCCAAGTCCGCTCCAGTGCCAGCCCGCCCGCTCCAGGCCTGCAGAGTGGGAAAGCGTCCTCCCCTCAGTGACTGAGTCGGCTTCCAGCTTCCGGAGAAATGCGGGAATAAGGAGAACAGTGACAATGGTTCCTTCTTGCGCCATCAGGCCACACCAAACTCGGGCACTCGCACGCACACCGCACAACCATGCTCCCACATGTGTGCAGCATACACAGTCCTGCAGGGGTCTCTCAGGAACCACCCTGCCCACCCGGACACCTCCTGGGATTGCAGGAGATCCTCGGAGCACCCTGTGCTGGCTGGACTGCCCCCGGGGTGACGATCCCCTCCCGAATGGGTCTCCTGCTCATCCATCCCCTGCTGTCCTGGCCACGTGCAGCCTCATCTCCTGCTGCTGCTTCCACAGTGGTCCTGGGCACACACATCCAAAGAGGGTCGGTGGCCTCTTCACCTACTCCTAGGAAGTTTAACCCAGGAGCTTCTGCCTTTTGCTTAGGTTCTGCCACCTGACGCATCCATCATCCCGAGTTGAAACTGCAGAGAAGAGCTTGACCTGATCCCTGGGATAAGCCTGCCTGCCAGAGACAGGCAGCCCTGGAAGATGTCGTTTGCCACCTCCACACCACGTGTAACACCTCAACAGTCCCTACCACAGCTTCCCCAAGAGCGAGCCGAGGCACCACCTGTTTCCCTGGTGACCCACCAGCTCTCGAATTCAGGTCAACCAGGGACATATCTGGTTGGCAAAGTCTGAACCTCATAGCCAACCCCAGCTGCAAGGGAAGCTGAGAACATGAGCACCCTGCTCCATGCCACACCAAGATGCATCCTTAGAGCCCCCCAGTGGCCAGAGCAGCCAGGAGTGGAGCATCGTCTGGGTAACTGTACTCTTGGCCATGCCTGCCAGGAAAGTCTGCCTAAATTAAGATCCCATCTGACAGCTAACCTGTCCTAGTACCTGGTATCATCTCAGTCCTCCATGTTCCCTGTCTCCTTCCCAGATTTCCATGTGACCTGCATTGTCCTGTGCTCACTGTGGTCACCTGGGAAGAGAAGGCCTGTGCCCTGCAGCTCACAGGGAGCCACCAGTCAGGGGGCATTCCTATCCTGAGAAGGATCCATGTGGTTGCATATAGCAATAGTGTGTTCCTTTTTCATTGCCAAGCAATACTCTATTTGGGATGTGCTTATCTGTAGTTGGTATGCATTTGAGTAATTTCCAGTTTAGAACTCTTACAAATCAATCTGCTTTGAACATTCATATGGACATGAATTTTTATTTTTTTAAACATATGAACTGAGCAGGGACAGGCATGAGACCTCCTCTTCCCCATCCCTTACCTACTCACCCCCCCCCCCGGCACACACACACACACACCTGGGGCCATTGTACCATGGGGAGACAGGGGTTTTGGTTGGGGGGGGGGGGATGAAGAGCTGTTTACATTTCTGTGGTTGCTGTAGGAGAAAGGTGTGTTAATGAATAGTTAGTGGAAAATAGGTCATTGACATGACCAGAGTAAGAGTGACAATCATATGAATTCATAGTTTGGGTATGAGTAAAGGGGCATGGGAGTGTAAAAGGAAACACAAACAGACCACTGCCAGGGGTTAGATGAGAAACTTCCCTTCAGGAACTTGCTTCTTCTAACAGCCCACACACCCCAGTCCAGCCTGGGCAAGAGGACTTCCTGTCCAGTGCACACTTCATATTAGGAAAAACAGGAGGATGGCCTTCCTCCCCAGCCTGAGCTGAATACTCAATGTCCTTGCCCTGCTTTGGCAGACAAGCCTAGTAAGCTTCTGCCCCTCTGCCAGGGAAAAAACCCTGGGGCTGTTTAATATGAATATCAACATCAGCAGTAGAGACTAGGAATGTCTTCTCATTTTCAGTGGGGGTGTTCCTAGCCCCTGTATCCAAGCTCCTTTCTTGTGTACTACCAGAGCCCCCAGTAGTGAGCCTGGCACTTCATTGCCCAAGATAATACCCAGCTTCCCTTACAGCTAGGTTCTGATCACATGATTGTGCTTGGTCAATAGCATGGGCAAGAAAGTGACATCTACAGGCCTGGCTCATGTCTGCAGGGGAGAGCATCTCACACTGTCTCCCCCAGAGGCTTGGAACACAGGGAACTGTGAGTCATCTTCGACTAATCATGTAAGGGCAACACCCTAAGGATGGGGAACCCTGAGAGGGTAGGACCCAGGTCTCTAGGGGACCTTCTGGAGTTTGGTCACCTGCCTCTGGACAGTCACTTCAGAGAAAATTCATTTCTAACCCACTGAAGGCCCCATTCTTAGAGCTGGCCATGCGTTTAGCCACATTTATATCGTCACCAAAAATGATTTTTTCCATCTGGATGAAGCTGGGAGGTAAGCTGCATAGATGTTGCTTTTGACATCTGACCAAGTGTCCTGTGAAAACCAGGACAAAGTCCCACCCCACCTTTGTGGACAACTTTGCCATTTATCCCATGAAGGCAGCTGCTCATTTGTTGTCTCCTTCATTCACTGATTCAAGGAATCACGTGAGCCAATCCACACTGCCCTTACCCTCGGGAGGTGGTGTGGAGAGGCAGATGGGGAGACAGCTCGCTGACCGTGCCACATGGCAAGTGCTCTAAGAAAAACAGGAGGAAACACTCCACCCACAGAGGAGCCTCCCCATCATCTATCAATATTTTTGTCCACACAGTAACACGGCCATCGTCTCCCTCCAACACCATCTTTAAATACCAAAGACGAGCACATATGCTGAAGGAGGCTGCAGCAGACAGGGACTTGAAGAGGTACCTCACCAAAAAAATCTTTAAAATGACCCCAATGCAGGAAAAAATGTAGCATCTCACCAGTCACCACAGTGATACAAATCAAAACAGAAACACACTTCCATCTCCCTCCCAGCCCCCCTTGCCAGTCTTTGAAAATGCTGATTGTCCTCCATGTACCTGGCATGCTGAGAAGGGACCCTCTCCCACACACGCTGGAGGGATTCGAAGTTACGCTCATCTTTCTGGAGGGCAGACTGTACTCAGATCAAAAGCTTTTGAAATGCGTTTAACCTTTAACTCAGCAATTCTACTTGTAGGAATTTACCCTAAGGAAAATCTCAGAAACACATTCGAAGATTTATCTTGAAAGATTAATGTACTAGAATATTTGCAACATTGCCTATAACATCAAAAGATTGAAAACAAACTAAACCATCCAACTCTAGGGTGCTTGGTAAATAATTTGTGCACTCATTAAAAATCCTACCATCGAAGAATTCTGAATGCCATAGCAAGGGATTTATAAAGCGCCAAATGAACAGGTTTATGAAGCCAAATGCACCGAAATCCCAAATATACTTACTTGCAGTCCTGTCAACAAGGTTAGAAGACACACTCCCAGGGCCGGCAGCCATCACCTCTGTGCCAGCGGACAACGAGTGGTTTGGCTTTATTTTTTTTAATTTTATTGCATAATGTACATTTATTATGTTGGCTCTGAGTTGCATTTGTAATCAGGAAAAACACGAGTAAATTTTTTTTAAAACTTCGATCAGAAATATTACAGAGGCAGTTTATTGCCCCATGTCCCAAGGGAAAGAAGAGAAGGAAAAGAAGGAGGATGAGAAGCCAGCTCCCAGTAAAGGTGGGTTCTACTCAGAAGGCTTTACAGTACTCAAGAACGTGGGCCGACCCTTGTGCCTTCAACGGAGAGGCACACAGAGCGAGTGCCTTAGGAAGAGGGGTCAGTAGAGCACATAGTCCCTCCAGTGCAGATGGACAGGACACCACACTAATTATGCAAATAAATCACTGCCCCACTGGGAGACTTCTTCTTGCTGCCGTGGTTTTTTATTTGTCTCTCAGTGGCCCGAGTCAAGCCATGCTGTGAAGGAAAGACCAGACGGCTTTATTTGCTCCAGGAGGAAGTGTCCGTCACATGGTGCCGGATATGACCTCTTGACCACTCCTCTTCAGATTATGTTTTAAATTGCTTTGCTGGCTTCACGCAGGAAGGAGCTTTCCCTGCACGGTGGGGACTGATGGACGCTGCAGGGATATTTCTCACCCTCCATCTGACTCCTCCAGGCACCCACACCCAGCAATCATTATTTGAACCCAAGTTCTGGAAATTTCACCTTTATAAAATAAGCGTTTTTAAAGGTCATGAATCAGGAGATGAATAGTAAATGGTATTTACTGGCGCCTCTTATGAGCAAGGCACCTAACAGGTATTTTCTCATTTAACCCTCAGAATAGTATCATGGGGTCAGCCTTCTTGTCCTCAATTTACAGATAAGGAAACTGAGTGCCTGAGATAAGCAGTGCCAGGGTTTCCCTCTGGACGGGGAGAGAGCAGGAGAGACCCGGCCCAGGACGGGGTCCACAGTCTTCCAGCTGCACAGACAGGGGTCTCCGCTATTGCTGAGACTTAGCTCCTCCATCCAGATTTACCTGGGAGACTATAAAACGTGGATGTCCAGGCAGCAGCTGCACCAGGCACAGCTGACCCTCCAGGGTGGGACTCTGAGAGGGGCACACGAAGCCTCCCCAGGGACTCCAGCGTGCAGCCCCGCTGGGAATCACTGCGCATGTGGAGAAGGAACTCTCAGGTCTTTGCATCACCACATGCACCCTGGACTTTTCGAGAGATGCTGCAGGGTCTGCTGTGGGTCTGAAGAGTCCTGGAGCAACCCCTTGAGCAAGAACATGACGTGGGCAGTGAGGAGACCCTGGGAAGAAAGCCAGTTGTTCTTCAACCCAGCGAGGATGGAGCTGACTTTGGAGATGGCCAAGGATCCAGACCTGAGCTTACAAGCTGGGGTCGGGATCCAGGAGAGGGTGTCATCCCTCAGTGCTCCCTCCTGCCCTTCTGAGACCAGGACCTTCCCACCCAGGGAGGCTGGGGATGGGTGCTCAGCACCAGCATGGGGCAGAAGACACAGGAACCAAAGGACCAGGGGAGCCAAGGAGCCACAACTCCGAAGCTTTGGCCCATCACAGCCATTCCCAGGAGGCACTGACTGTGCCTGGCCATACCTGTGGCCTCTCCCAGTGAGCCGCTTTATGCTCCGCAGAGGTGCCAGCTCCCTCAGAAGGCTGTCCCAGCCTCCCAGAGCCCAGGGTGGCAAGGTGAATGCTGAATGGGGGTTGGTTTTCATGGCTCTGGTGACAGGACATGGACAAGTGGCCCCCTCTGCTCCCACCAGAAGAAGAATGCCAGCTCCCTGGGGCCCCAGAACTGCACTTGTAAATCTCCCAAGAATGCATGGACAGATTTCAGAGCTCTGTGTCCCTGGCCTCTCCACCCCAGGGCCCTGAGCACCCGGCAGCTGACGCCCTGGGCTCCTGCAGCCAGGCCGCAGTCCACCCCGAATACCACCAGCCCACAGCCTCCTTCCCCATGAACACAACATTTCAGAAACAGAGAGACAACTCTATTGGGAGAACAAGAGCTAATTAAATTTACTGGGATCACTGAAGAGGAAATTATTTAATATTATGGACAGAATTTAATATTTGAAAGCATGAATGGCCTTGATTCGTTGTAGAGGGTTCTCCACCACCCCGGGGGTCACGTCTAGCAGGAGTCGCATGTCAATACAGCTGAGGGGACAGGAGGCAAGGAGGGCTGGGTGTTCCCAGAAACACAGGAAGATGACAGAGAGGCTGGGCCTGGGTGGGAGGCTGGTCCCCCTGGAATGCCACACAGTCCTTCTCTGAGTCCCCAGGACACTTGGTGTCTCTACAGTAAATGGAAAGTCATTCCCTGTGTGCCCTGACCTCTGCCTGCTTTCTTTGCTGCTGTCTGTCACCCAGGGCCACTGCTGGCCACGCACACATTTGAATGAGAGACCAGAGGACCAATGCCCTCCTTGGAATGCATGAGTCTAAAAGGCCTGGTTCTCAGGTAGAAACAGAACAGAAATGAGATGCTTCCACCCAGAGCAGAGATGCCAAGCTGGGATCCGGTAGGGAGCTGGAACCTGGTACAGCCTCAGAGGGGATGCTGCTCTCCAGAACAGACCCTGAAGGAGCTGCCAGGACCATGTTTCAGACCTGGTGCTACTCACAGGTTGCCACTGTGAGGCCTCCAGAGTCCAGAGCTTGCATTCCCCAGGCTCTCTGGAAAGCCATGAGCCCAGCTTGAAGGGGAACAGCTGAGATGGGGCGCCCCAGGCCCCTGCTGACAGAGCCCCTCCAGGGCCGAGTTCCCACGTGGGACCCACACCAGTCATGTCAGCACTGCAGCCAGGTCACCGCCACACAGAGCTATTCTGGGTCCCATGGCACTGTGTGTGACGCCACAGGGGGAGCAGCCACAGTGTCCACTGTCCCAGCCGGTGTCCACTGTGAGGTCAGGGCCGGGAGGCCATCAGGGCTGGGGATTTGGGCTCAGTCTCCAGAGCTGTGCAGAGCCCTCAGGTCCTCAGGAAGGGAGAAGACGGACAGATGTCTGGCTCAGCTCACTCCCCGCTGAAGGGAAGGTGATGTGCCAGCAGGAGTGCTCTCTCGCGCTCGCTCTCTCTCTCTCTCCCCTTCTGTCTCTGTCTCTGTCTCTCTCTCTCTCTCTCTCTCACACACACACACACCTCCAGATAACCTCAGACCTCCTACTGCACCACACTCTCCTTGTGCCTTGGCAGGAGGTGGGGGTGTCCAGTGTTACAGCACCCCAGCCAAGCACCCAGGTGACACAGGCACCCTCTTCCCCCACTTCTGTGTGTACAGAAGCCCCAGTGAAAGTGGGCTCAGCCTTCGTGTGGCCCATCCCTGCCCCCATGCTGCAGGAAGGGTTGGAGGAGCCTGGGGGTGGGGTGGGGGGTCCACACCTATACCTTGTGGCCCCTGGGGTCCTGGCAGAGGAGCTGCAGAACCGATTCCCGGGAACACACAGAGGCAGCAACCTGTTCCCATGCCTTGCTGATGCTGCTTCTGCTACCAGCGACTTGGCCCCTGCTGGACTCCCACGGCTATTTTTTAAACTCTGTGACTCTGTAGGCTTCACAGCCAGGTGGAGACCAGGTGTGCTTTAAATCTGTAATTAAAGCTAGGAAGGCGGAAGCCATGTAGGTTCCCCTGACTTTGGGCATCTGGTCTGGGGATCGGAGTGGTGGTGATAGTCAGGAGCCCAGAAGAAGACGGAGCCCCTCACACCTGTCCTGTGCCACTGCTGAGCAGGAAAGACTGGGCCCCTCTCCTCGTCCCCACTGCCTGCCGTGCCAGTTTTAACCTGCATCGCCAACTTGACTGACTGAGAGACTCCTGCAGGGGTGACTGGATCGTGAGGGTGATAAACTCCTGCGTGGGTGTCCCTGATGTCACAGCTGAGAGTGCTGTGAAGGGGTGGGGCCCGGCTGGAGGAGGTGGGCCGCTGGGACCTGCCTGTGGAAGGTCTGTCTCTCCTGAAAACTCGCCCTGTGCTCTGCTTCCCGGCCACCATGAAGTGAGCAACTTTGCTCCACCACGCCCTTCTGCCATGATGTTTCTGCTCTGGAGCCAGCCAGACATTTCGATGTCTCCTCCCTTACATTGTGGGTTTCAGCTATTTTGTCCCAGGCAGGAAAAGCTAATGCACCTCTTTGCTCCCATTCCATCTCAGGGGACTCAAAAGCCTTCTCCAACACAAGGTCAACCCTGCTGGGGTTGAGGCCTGCTTGGTCCTCAGTGGTGCCCTAGGACCCCAGAATTCCCAGTAGCCCTTTGATGGGTTTGCAAAGCTCTTATGTTCAGCTTGTCTGTTCTCCGCAGGATACAGATGCAGGAGCCCCGGCCATCCTTGGGGAGCCTCCAGGGCCACCGACCGGCTCCACCTGAAGCCATGGCTGGTAGGGGAGGTCGGCTGGGTTCAGTAAGACCTAGCAACTTCTAGGCCTCCTGTCTACCCATCCCAGTCTATGTCCTTGAACTTTGCTTCTGTTTCCTTGACTATAAATTTTGCACTGATATCGACGATCCCTAAGGCTTCTTCCGGCTCTAAAATTGTCTGTTGCTGTGATTCAGGGCTTAGCTATCAGGTATGGATGAGGCAGGCCCAGAGGCTCAGGGGAAGGTCAGAGCAGGTAGGGAAGGCTTCTGCTCCCAGAGCTCAGCCTTCATGCTCAGCCCTGGCATGAGGGACCATATGTTTGATGGTACCATGTGGCAGCCTGACCACTGCCTCTCCTACAAGCCCTGGAGCCTGGTCCCTGGGGGCTTCCCTGGCAGGTGCACCCATGTTTGCTACTGCATTCCCCCTAACTAACCCCAGGATCCAAAGAGTGAGCCTAGGGAGACTGAGAAAGTCACTGTCACCAGCCAGTGATATGATGGATGATTTAAAAGTCATAGAGTGCAGAATCATTGAACCCTACATAACATTTAGAAGCCCAAAAAGGAAAATAATTTTGACTAATCAATAACCCCTTCAGTATAAGGAAAAAATATACCATAAACAAAGTTAGTAGAGGAGAGGTCTGCACCACATAGAACAAATGATGAGTTTCCTTCACAAACAAAAAGTTCTGGGAAATTAATAAGTAAAAAAGCAACCAATAGAAAAAGAGCCACTTCATAGAAAATTACAAATGACCATGAACTAGGAAAAGATACCACTCTTAATTATAGGGCTCCTAAACGGCAAGATTCAAGGATTAATGTTTAGTGCCAGAATGTTTACAGCTATCCAGCATAGGCAAGGTCTGAGTTAAAAGACACCTTCTGTTTCAGTAGATATGACTATAAGCTGGTAAAACCTTTTGTTGGAGGGATATTTGGTATTTATTAATTTTTAAATGTGGGTGACCTAACAGTTGCACTTCCAGGAATCCATCCCACTGATTGATCCTCACAAGAAAGCCAAGACATATGTACAACATATAAGTACAGTTGTTTTTATACTCACAGGAAGTACACTATGGGAAGGGGAGTGTCCACCCACTAGGAAGTAGATCATGGGACATCGTGGTTTAAAGCAAGGCAGAGCTATGTGTGCTGATGGGACACTGTCTTCCTTACTTTCCTCATCACGGACACAACTTAAGAAAGGAGAGGTTGATTTTAGCTCAGTTCGTAGAGGTTTCAGTCAGTAGTCAGCTGGCTGCAGGGCAGGAGTAACATGGTGGAAGGGCCTGAGTGGAGCCAAGCTGCTTGTGGCAAAGTGACCAGGAAGCAGAGAGAGTGAAAGGAGCAGCAGAGGAAGAAGACAAACCCTTCCAGGTCATGCCCCCAGTGACCACCTCTTCTGACCAGGCCCTGGCTCCTAACAGCAGGTCAGCTATCAGCCCCATGATCCAATCACCTCCCAAAAGCTCAGCCTTTGAGCTCATAAGGGTTGGGGGGGGGGGGTTCAGATGTAAAACACAACAGACAGCATGTCCACAATATAGTGTAATTGAAAATAAAATCTAGAACAATATACATGAAATCCCATTGAGGGGAGGGTATGTAATTATATAATACAGAGTTCACCAAAAAAGTATACATCAGGAAAAGAAAAACTTGTATAACTACTTTAATGCTAAATTGATTGAGACATCATGAGATTGATACAAGTTACCTTTGGCCTCTACAATTCCAAGAGGTGCTCAAAGTGGTGGCCATGAGCTTTATTAGTACATTTATTAGTACAGCGAATGCTGAAGTGTGACATATTTTTGGAGGAATATATATACATATATGTATATGTATGTGAAAAATTCATGAACAACTTTACCATTGGACCATAGGAATGGGGATTCAAGAAAATAAGTCAGCCAGAGACCTCTCAGTTCCTGTTTTATAACTTTTCTATATTGCTCTGTTTTTGCCATGAGCAAATACTGTTTTCATAAAAAAAATGGCTTTAAGAGAGATTTTTGCTTTAAAATAGTTTTATGACTGTAAGTGAAGAGTTTCTGTATGTGATTGAAGACAAGGTATTATGGGCTTAAAATAGACTATTATAACCATAAGATGTTCTTATAACCATAACCAAAAGGAAAATCCTCAGTAGGTACACAAAAGATAAAGAGTAAGGAATCAAAGAATACCACGACAAAGAATCATCAAACCACAATTGAAAACAGCAAGAAAGAAAAAGATAAAAGAACTACAAAAAAGTCAGAAAGCAATTAACAAAATGGCAAGAGTAAGTCCTACCTGTCAAGAATTACTTTAAGTGTAAATGGATTAAATTCTCCAGCAAAAGACAGGGTGGCTGAATGGATTTTAAAAGGAACAATATTCAGTTAGGTATAGTAGCACACACCTGTGAGTCCAATACTCTGGGAAGCTCAGTCAGAAAGATCACAAGTTTGAGCTCAGCCTGGGCAACTCAGCAACTTAGCAAGACCTTGTTGCAAAATTTAAAAATTTTAAAAGACTGGGAGTGTAGTTCAGTGTGAAGATCCTTGTTTCAATTCCAAGTACCACACCCACCCACACACAAAATCAAGATCAAACAATCTGCTGCCTGCCAGAGACTCATTTTGGCATTAAGGACACGCAAACGCTTAAATAGAGGCATGGAAAGATTCTCCGTGCAAATGTAAACCAAGGGGGAACAGAGGTGGCAACGTGTGTATCAAACAAAATAGACTTTAGGCCCAAAACTGTCACAAGAGACAATGATGATCATCAATTATAAAGAGGTTAATTGAACAGGAAGATATAATAACTATAAACACATACACATCCAACATCAAAACATCTGAATATATAAAGTAATTACTGGCAGATCTGAAATCAGAAGGACAGAAACACAATAATAGTAGGAGATGTTGATTCCCTGTTCTGTATAATGAATGCTCAGACAGAAAATCAACAGGGAGGCAGCAGAGCTGAACAACACTACAGGCCAAATGGACCCAGCAGACACATGAGAAGTCCACCAAAACCAGAAGGCACATTCTTCTCAGGTGCACAAGAAACATTCCCCAAGATGTGGCAATTGTCCTTCAGCAACAAAAGGGTTAAAACCCTTCACACACCTCCCCCTTGAAAGCAATCCTGCCTAGTGCACACCAAGCAGGCATAAGGTTATGCACTAACACTAACCAAAAACAGCCTGAGATAAACATAAATCTTTCCCACAGTGCAAAGGGGCCTTCTTCCAGGCCCAAGTAAGTGAACTTGTCAATTTGCAACTTTGATGTACAATTTTAGACACAATGCAGGTGCTCCTAAAGATTAACAAGGAGCAGGATGCCCCCAGAACATGCATTTCTGAGATATCTACACTCACCAACCCAGACCCTTTCCCACATCTTCAATCCCTTATAAAGAGCCCAACCACTCACCCTGACAAGCAGTTCCTCTCTTGAAACTCTCCTGCTGTCCTGTTTGACAGAGTACTCTGATCTAAATAAACTCTTGTCTTTCCTATATTCCTTGACTGTTGGTAAATTCTATTGCTTCCCACATCACTGGCCGTGCATTCAGTATCTCACATGGCATAGGATAGATGTTGGTATCAGAAAACATCGTAACAGATTCAAGAAGATCAAAATCACTCCAACCCTCTGTTCCAATCACAATGGAGTGAAACTAGGAATCAATAGTAGTAAGAAAACAGGAAAATTCAAAAATACATTGAAACTAAACAACACACTCTCAAACAACCACTGGGTCACAGAGAAAATCAAAAGGAAATTTTAATATCATAAGACAAATGAAAATGTAAACAAAACATACTGAAATTCTCAGGCAAAGCAAAATCAGAGCTAAGAGGAACATTTACAGCAATAAATAACTACCTTAAAAAGGCTTTCTCAAACAGCTTAACTTTATATCTCAAAGAATTACAAAAAGAAAAATAAACCCGAAGTTATCAGGAGAAAAATAATAAAGAACAAAACAGATATAAGTCAAACACCAAATAGAAAAGATCAACAAAACTAAGTTTTTTTAATAAAACAAGAAATCCTTAGCCAGGCTAAAAAGAAAAAAAAGAGAAGACTCAAATAAATAAAATCAAAATAAAAGAGTAGATATTACAATGAGTGCCTTCAAAATAAAAAGAATCATAAGAGATTATTATGAACAATTAAACCAACAGATTGGGTGATATGGAAGAAATGAACAAATTCCTACAACCAATCTACCGAGACTGGATCAAATAATGAAGGAGCTCGAGTCAGTCATCAAAACCTCCCAACAGGGCCGGAGATTTAGCTCAGTGACACGGCGCCTGCCTCGAAAGCGCAAGATCCTGAGTTTGATCCCCGATACCAAAACAAACAAACAAACAAACAAAAACCTCCCAACAGAGGAAAGTCCAGGACCAGATGATTCCCAGATGAATTCTCCCCAACATCCTGAGAAGAATTAGTACCAACTGTCCTTAAACTCTTCCAAAAAATAGAAGAGGAAACTTCTAAACTTGTCTCACCTGGATAACAGAGCCAAACAAAAATACCACAAGAAATGAAAACTTAAGGCCAATATCCTGGGTGAACAGTACTGAATTTAACAGCGCACTAAAAAAATTGTACGCACCATGACCAAATGAGATTGTCCCTGGAAAGCAAGGATGATTCAACCTATGCAAATCAATCAATGTGACAAACCACATCAACAAAATGATGGGAGCCACACATCAGTGCAATGAAAATGCTCAATCAGACAAAGTCCAACATCTACTCATGATAAAAACTCCCAGTAAGACAGGTATGGAAGGAGCTTTCCTCAACAATAAGCCCACATATGAAAAGCCCACAGCTAACATCATAATCAATGAGAAGAGCTAGACACTTTCATATAAGGCAAAGATATTCTTGCCACATCTAACATTGTACTGCAAGTCCTCTGCAGAGCAATTAGAAATGATAAATAAATAAATAAATAAATAAATGGCATCCAAACCAAAAAGGAAGAAGTAACATCTCTGTTTTCAGATGACACAATCACATATGTAAAAAAAAATCCTAAAACCTAATAACTACAAAAACTTACTAGAATAAACTTCAGAAAAGTTGCAGGAAACAAAATCAACATAAAAACTTACTTGCATTTCTATATGAAGATAACAAATCATCTAAAAAGTAAATTAAGAAAGGGATTCCCTTCACAATAGCAACAAAAATTTTTGTTTGTTTGTTTGTTTGGGGTTGTTTTTTTTTTTTTGGTACCAGGGATGGAACTTGGGTCCTTGCACTTGCAAGGCAGGTGGCAGAACCACTGAGCTAAAGCCCCAGCCCACAACAAAAATGTTTTAAATTTAACCAAAGAGATGAAAGGCTTATATATTGAAAATTATAAAACATTGATAAAGGAAATTAAAGAAGACACAAATATATCACAAAGATACATTAACCAAAATAATATGGTATTGGCATAAAAAAAATTTATTGATTGAAAGAACAACATTAAGAGCCCATAAATAAGTCACCCCATCTGTAGTTGTTATTCTTGCTTCTAAATGTCCTCTCCAAAGCTTCATGCACTAATAGGTGGGGATTTTTGGAGCTTGCTGGATCTAGGGTGTCTGATACTGGGATTAAGAGGGTATGGTACTGGATTAGCCCACTTATTGGAATTAGCATAGTTCTGGGTGTGGCTGAATGAATTTACTGAAGACAGAAGCCCCACCTTGGGTGTGGGCAGCACCACCCAAACAGATTGTAGCCTGGGTGGGATAAAAGGGAAAGGCTGGTTGTTTGCTGCTTGCTGCCTCCTGCCTGCTCTGCCATGGATTGTTTCTCCTCTGAGATGCCCCTCTGCCAGACTGCCCTGCCTTGCAGCCAGCTAACTATGGACTAAAACCTCTACAAACTCTGAGCCAAAATAAACCTTTCCTCCTTTAACTTGTGGTTGTCAGGCATTTTGTCTCAGCAACAAGAAAAGTAACTCAGACAATGGTCAACTGATCTTTGCCAAGAGTGTCAAGAAGACACAGTAAGGAAGGACTGGAAAACTGGATGAAAACATGCAGAAGGATGAAATTGAGCTCTTAACTCATACCATATGCAAAAATCAATTCATAACGGCTTAAAGACTCAAATATAAGACCTGAAACCATAAAACTACAAGGAGAAAACTTCTTCACAATGGTCTGGGCAATCATTTTTTAATAGAACATCAAAAGCACAGGCAACAAAAGCAAAAATCAACAAGTGAAATTGCATCCAGATAAAAGGTTCTGCCCAGCAAAGGAAATAGTCAACAAATCTCAGATTTACAAAATTAGAGAAAATATTTGAAAAACCATACATCTGATAAGGGGTTAATATCCAAATTACACGAGGAACCCAAACAACAAGGACAACAACAACAGAACAACCTGATTTTTTAAGTGGGCAAAGAATATGAATACTCTTAGGTATATTTTGGCTTAATCAAGCACTTTCTCACCTTTGCCCATTTATTCTCACCTAAAACTAGACATTGAAGTGGCCAAGGACTCAGCACCAGAAAATCTGTCTCTCCCCAAAAGCAAGATGTCATTCCACCTTGTCACGGGCTTTGCATGTCAAAGTAATTCCTAAAGTATTCAATGTTTTAAAAGTGCACCAGATAAAGTTACAAAGCCAAATCTACAGGGCCGGGGATTTAGCTCAGTGGTTTCGCCGCCTGCTGCGCAAGCACAAGGACCCGAGTTCAATCCCCAGTACCAAAAAAAACCAAAAAACAAAAACCAGACAAAAAACAAAGCCAAATCTACAAATTAAAGTGGAATACTAAGACAAATAAAATTTATATCAAGGCAAAAAGGAGGAATGAATGAAAAAGAAACAAGGCAAAAACAAATAGCAAATAATGAAAAGATTTATTCTGGTTTATCAGTAATTACATTAAATATGAATGGACTAAACCTTCCAGTTAAAAGGAAGTTTTCAGCTACAAAGACAAACTGAAAGTAAAAGTTGATTAATGTGATACCATGCAAACAATAAGCATAAGAAGCCTGTGTGGGTAACATTAATATCCGATAAACCAGATTTGAAGACAAAAGACACCAACAGAGATAAAGAATGTCACCTCAAAATGACAGAATTGCTAACTTTTTTGAAGAATATAAAATTCACAATATGCAGGACCTGATGATAGAATTTCAAATTATATAAGGGAAAATTTGAATCAATTAAAACAAAAAAACCACAATCATAGTTGTATATTCTAACAACTCTCTCAAGAAAATCAGTATGGAAATAAAGGACCTGAATAACAGCATTAACCACCTTGACTTCATTGACATAGAACCCTAATATATTCACCAAGTTAGGTCATTTTTTAAAAGTTTGACACATTTTGGAAATTTAAATCTTACTGAATATGTTTTCTGACCAGATAGAAGTAAATTAAAAAGTATGATGATAAAATATATAGAAAAAACCCACAAAATTTTTGGATTTAAACAATATATTCCCAAAGATTCCATGGGTCAAAGAAGAAATCACAAGGGATACTATAAAATATTTCAAACTGAATAAAAATGAATAGAAAAATAAAAATCTGTGGAATGTACTAAAAATGCTTAGAGAAAAATTTAGTTATAACACTTATATTAGAAAAGTCTCAAGTCAGTGAACTATGGTTCTTAAGAAACTTTAAAAAATAAGAGTAATGTAAACCCAGAGTCAATAAAAGCAAAGAAATAATAAGGGTAACAGCAGAAACTGATGAAGTGAAGAAACTAAAGAGAAAAATTTTAAAAGGCAAAAGGTAGTTCTCAGAAAAGATTAAAAAAAAAAAGCAGAACATGAGTGAAGTTGTGTCTCTAGAGAAACTGCAGATCTCAAAAAGTTAATAATGGAATATTAGCGCTTCTCGGCCTTTCGGCTAAGATCAAGTGTGGAATATTAGCAAAAATTCTGTGCCAATACATCCAACAACTTTGGTAAGGTAACACACTCCATGAAAATACAACTGACATAAAATAGAAAATCTGAGTCAAAATTAAATAAATTATCAAAAGCCTTCCTAGGAAGAAAATTTCAGGCCTAGATGGTTTTACTAGTGAATTCTTGAATACATTTAAGGAACAAATAATCTTAGTGATACTGTTGTAGAAAATAGAGGTAATTGAGCACGTCCCCATTATGTTTTGTGAGGCTGGCATAATCTTGATATCAAAAATTGACAAAGATATCCCAGAGAATCTGGAATTGGATGGGGTACTAGGGCTGAACCCCTCACTGCCTGGCTGGCAATGACCCTTCTGTCACTGGTGACAGGGAAGGGATTGTCTCAGCCTGATATCTGTTGTTACAACAAAATACCTGAGACTGGGTAATTCATAAAGAAAAGAAGTTTATTCAGCTCACAGTTCTGGAGGCTAGAGGGCCCAAGAGCAGGGCAACAGCATCTTCTCCACATCCAGTGAGTGTCTTCCTGCTGCATGTAACATGGCGGAGGGCAGGCCTTGATGAGGCAAGCAAACATGCCTGAGGTAGGCCGACTTTGTAACAGAGTTACTCTCTCCATAACCCAGCCATTTTGAATGGATTAATCCATTCTTGAGCACAGACTCATCATGATCCATCACTTCCAACAGTCCCAGCTCTCAACACTGTTTCATTGGGGACCAAGTTTCCAATACATGAAAGTTGGGGAACACATTCCTACCATACTGAGCACAGACCAGGCAGAAGCCAGGGGTGGCCCAGTGGAAGCCCCCATCCTCCTGGAAGGCTCTGAGCCACATCCTGGCCTGCCCTTCCCACTGCTTGAAGACCATGCAGAGTTCTGTGGGCTATGATGACACATGCTGGACTCCAGTCTGGCCCTTCCCACCCCTGGCCACTGTGCTACAATGAGGGCCACATAACCCAGCTGGGAAAGGGCTGGACCAAGGAAGGAATCAAGGGGACCAGGCCCCAGGAAGACAGAGGAACTAGCAGGAGCCAGAGGAGTACAGTTAGGACTGGACTGTGGGGGAGTTTGGTCAAGTCAGCTGGAACACCCCCAATTATGGAGCAAGAGTTAGCCACAGGGCGGCCATGCAGAGGGCCATTTGGTGCGCTTCAGCGGTGTGGTTTGGGGAGTCACCACGTGCAGTGTGGAAGATCTACAACAGCAAATAGAGCATGTGAGGTCCTGCTCTGGGAGAATGTCAGGCAATCCACAGGAAAAGGGATCATAATGATGTGTGAGTCCACCCTAAAGGGAGCTAGGAGGGAACCCCCTGGTGCCAAGATGGCAGAGGAGGCCATCTCATGCTCCTAGGGCAGAGAAGCTGAGCCGGTCCCAGCACCCAGAAGGAAACTCCCCCACCGCCATCCCACGCTCCTAGGGCAGAGAAGGTGAGCCGCGTGGGCTCCAGAAGCACCCCCTGCCCCGTGGAAATGAGAAGACACATAAACAAGCCTCAAAAACAGACTTCCGGATCACCTACAGCAACCCCCAAAGGGAAACGAGATGGAACAATCTGATACTCAACCACCTGGACTCTATGAACTGGCAACAAAAGAGGGTCTGGGAAAAATGAAATCAGAAATAATTACTCAGATAACAGCAAAGATTGTGCTCATAGTGCAAGACATGATTAATAAATCTAGAGAGGACACAGATTAAAAAAAAATAGAGGATCTGAGGAACATGATGGAATCTCAACATCGGAAACAAATGGAATCCATAAAACAGATGTAAACAGATTTCCAGGAGATTAAAAACTCCATCAAAAGTCTGTGCAGCAGAATGAACCAATGTGAGGATAGAATTTCAGATATAGAAGATAAGATTGCAATTATCAGGAAAAGAAAAATTGCTTTAAAACTGTAAGGGAACACGAGAATTCAATCCAGCAGCTCCTAGACAATGCAAAGAAGAATAACATAAGAATGATTGGAGTCAATGAAGAAAGAGGAGAGAGTGCAGATGACATAAAAAAACTGTTCACAGAAGTGATGGCAGAAAACTCCCCAAGGAGGGGAAAACAACTTCACATACAGATAAGTGAGGCATATAGGACTCCAAATAGCCTTGATCAAAAAAAAATCTACACATAGGTATATAATAGTTAGGATTCCAGAAATCCAACAGAAGAACAAAATTCTACAAGCAGTGAGAGAAAAGAAACAAATCACATACAAAGGAAAGCCCATCAGAATCACAGCAGACTTCTCAATGCAAACCCTCAAGGCAAGAAGAGCTTGGAGTGATGTATTTCAAGCCCTAAAGGAAAACAGCCTCCAACCCAGATTGATGTACCCTGCAAAACTATCTTGCAAAATTGATGGAGAAATAAGATACTTTCATGATAAAGAGCACCTCAGAAACTTCATGAATACTAAACCGGCACTCCAAAAAATTTTAGACAATACCCTAGGAAAAGACAATGAGGATCACAACCACAGGAAACCCAGCAGAATGAATCCATTGGGCATAACAAATTAAACGCAAAGGGGGAGAATCCAACAAAAAGGAAAATCATTTCATGATTTTCAAAAGGATGATCATTTCATCTACATATAAAGATTTTGCTTCTACCTTGCCAATCCTATCCTAATTGCGTCATTTTATTGCCAGGCTATTTTGGTGGGGCCTAGGTTTCAAAGTTTAATGGACAGATAAAGAGTAGGCATATCTGCCCTTGCTCCCCACCTTAAGGAGAAAGCATTGTATCTTCTCCATTCATATAAGACATTCTCGCCAGAAGTATGGAGTACATGTCTTCAATCTGTTGAAGTTTCTATTCTACTTCCAGTCTCCTGATAGCTTTTAGCATAAACAGCGGTAGAATTTAGTCCAATACATTTTCTCCAACTACTGACAGGATCCTATGGCTTTTTCCTTTCCTCTGTTAAAATGATGACTTTTGGGGGTGGATCTTCCAATGCTGAACCAACACTGCCATCCCTATAGTAAAACCACTTTCTACAACCTGCCAGATCTGACTTCTAATAGTTTGTTTTGTTAAGCAAATTTCTATCTATGTTCATACTTTTTCCTTCTATTATCTTTATCCAGTTTTAGGATTAGCACAATGTTGATTTCCTAAAATGAGGGGAGAAGTGTTCCTTCTTTTTTCTGCTTTGTTTGATATAATTTATCAGTTAAAATGTATATGAGCCTGCTGTTGTCGTATAGGTAGGTTTTCAAGCTAAGAATATACTTTCTTTAATAGGTGCTATTCAAATTTGATATTTCCTCCAGAGTTAGTTTCATTAATTTATCTTCCAAGGTACTTCTTAGAAGTTGTCAAATTTATTTCAAAAAATATTTTTGTAATATGCTTTCTATATCCTTTTAAATTCTGGAAAATCTGTGGTAATGTCTCCTAGATCTTGATATTATAATTTTTAAAATGTATAACTGATATTGTGTAATAGGAAGAAAAGGTCTAAAGGAGCAGGGGAAGTGGGAGGGGTAGGGGAAAGGAAAGAAGGGCAAAGAAAAAATATGAGAAAAGGAAAAAAATGGAAACAAAGTCTTTGTAAGCAGGGAAGGGTGGAGGGGGTGAAGGGAGGGCAGGGGAAGGGGAAAAAAATAAGAACCAAGATACTTCTGTAAAGGTACAAGATCCCAGTGATGTATGTAACTGTATTTTATACCTAAAATGTACCAATAAACTTAATGGGGAAAAAAAAAGATGACAGAGGAGTGGAAAGCACTCTGAGTGGGGGGAAGAGTGGGAAAACGAACTCAATCTCAAACTCAGTTTCTCCTCCTGCACACTCACAGCACAGATGGCTCCGGTGCCCCAAAAGGTGTGGGGTTTCTCCCACCAGCAAGCAAGCACTTCTGCAGGGCCACCAGCGGGGCGTCCTCTAGTCCAGTTCAGTTCAGTTCTGAGGCAGTGTCAGATCCTGCAGGTTGAGGGCTCCATCTCCAACACCGCCCCACTTCAGACCCAGGCACAAATCGAGGCCTCCGGGACTTCTGACCAATTTCTGGTCACGGGGTTCCCACAACCCCTTGGTTAGGCTCATTAGTTTGCTACAGCACCCCACAGAACTCAGGGAAACACATTCAGTGGTTTACCATAAAGGATATTTAAAGGGACAATTAAAGAGCCACTGAGATACTCAAGGTCGGATGATGTGGAAGGATCCCTGTGGGGCTGAGGTGCACCCCTTCCAGCAGGTGGGTGTGTTCTTGTTCCCTTCCAGCGGGCATCCGCTGGTCAGCTGTCTGGAAAGTCCTGAGCCCTGTCCTCTGGGGTTTCGTGGAGTGTCATCACCCAGGCACGACTGAGCGTGGACAGCTGTGTAGAAATGGAATTCGACACAAAGGCTCTGGTCGGTGCAAGCAGACTGGGTGGGGACCCAGCGGGGCCAGTGTGTGCAGATTCCTCTCATCCTCTCTGTGCAGCATTCCTCCCTCCTGGGGATGAGCAGGACCCCTTTGAAAATGGGGGTCCTAGGCTCAGACAAGGAAGAGGAGACAGTTTTCTTTATGATCAACTCCAGGACAAGAAGGTGGTTCGAGATTAGAGTGTCTTTTTAGTTTCTGTGACTCACCTTGGGAAGGAGAAATTCTGGTTTATATGGTTGCCTTGGAGAGGAAAAGGAGCAGGTGGAGGAGCGCAGAAGGGTAGAGGGATTTTGCTTTCTGAGGTTGAAATTTCCCCAATGTTATAACAGAAGATATGCTTATCATTCTAGTGTTTTAGGAAATAACAAGGACTGTGGGAGTCATGAGCCAGGATAACAAGACAGACAGACAGATAGATAAATAGATAGAATAGATAGATAGATAGATAGAATATTACAGAGGTCTTCTAGGGGGGTTCCAGGCAGGAAGAAGAGCCAAAGGACAGCCCTGAGATGGCCCTGCAGCCGGTAGAGCTCAGGTGTGCTCCTCAGACCACAGGAACCGGGCGCGGCAGGCTGAGGAAGAACACAGGCTCCGGGGAGATCAGCTGAGGCCTGATGGTGTCTGCACTGGCCACGCACCAGCCTCCGGACACCACGCAAATGCAGCTCAGAGCAGGGGCTCAGAGGCGAGGACATGATTGCAGCGTCGGTGCCAAAACCTGGTGCTGGTGAAGCAGGAATGGACTGGGGAGGGTGCCAGGGGAGAGCCAGCTGGGAAGTAGCTCGTTCCAGGGTCAGGGATGCAGAGACAGCAGGGAGTCCCCTGCATGCCTACACCATGAAGGGGTGGACAGACCACAAGGCCACCCTCACTTCTGACACCAACTGCAAGTCCAGAGGTTCAATGATGCCTTAGAAGGCCACACATTGCTCAGCAGGTGATTGTGCCCAAGGTCACAGAGGAAAGCTACAGAGTTGGCAGAGGCGGAGGCCCGGGAGCAGGCCCAGGACAGGGCGGAGCAGGGTCTCCCTTGGCCCTTCCCTGTGGAGTCCAGACAGTATCACTTTCCCAACAGCAATGGTGACAGCAATCACAGAGCCCTGCCAGCCAAGAACACTCCCCAGCCTCGGTGTCCAGAGCCTCCCCTGCCCCACCACAGAGGCTCAGTGGCACCTACATGGCTGACCTGTCTCCAGCCTCCTCGGAGCCCAGCTGACACCTCCTGACTTAAAGCCCAGCCCAGGTCCCCTTGTGGCCCAGACCCCCCATGGATGATCCCCTTGTTGGTGGCCAAAAGCCCCCCAGCAAGAAGGACAAGACATTCCAAGGCTTATTCACCGTTACAGCAAAGAGCCCGGGACAGCTAAATTTACTGCTGTGTGGTGACATCCCCCGGGGGCTGACTTTCCCAGCAGGCGATCTCTGCTTGGAGTGTTGTGGAAGGAGATAAGGAATCTAACTCTAGAATGATTTCTCCAGGTCCTCTTTCAGAACAGGATCGTTGTCCTCACACGAAGAGTAAAAGCCCCGGGCCTGCCAGGTAGGTGGAGTGTGGGGGACATAGACCTCACGAGACACAGTGTTCCAGGCCATGCATTCTCCTGTGCAGGGACACCTGGTTCCAGGTCAGTAACAAAAGAAGACAGAAACCCCTGACCACCATAGCACAGGGTTAGGCAGACAGCAAGGTTGCTTCCAGGCAGAAGACCAAGCCACCATTTTGCAGAAAATGTACATTAGAGAAAGAAAGCCTCTTTACAGACTCAATTTGCACAAATATGTGCAGGAGGAAACTACCCAGAAAATAGCCAGAAGTAGAGCTAATGCACGATTCCCAGCTAAAACACGACCTCTACACATGGTGGACACAGAGACTGGGAATCCCAGGGACTCCAGGAAAACCAGCCCAGCCCATCACCACCACGACCCCTAGCCACACAGCTGAGGCCAGGACCACTCACAATTCAGCCTCGCTCCTTCAGGCCACCCCTTCTCTCACGCCTCTGCTCCTACCCTAAGTCGGCTAGGAGTCCCCGAACATTCTGGCCCGCAGGGCATCCCCTGATATCACTTGGGTCACTAAGTCTCGGCCTCCTGCACTGGGGACATAGGGCTACCTCCAGGATGAAGGCTGCTCTGGCCTCTGGCAAGGAGACGCCACCGAGTGAGGGCAGCGGGGATCCATCAAGGGGCCCAGAATCCAGCTGCCAAGTGAATAAAGAGATGGATAGCGTGTGCATCCACCTGGCATGGGGCAGCTTTGTCAGGAACTCAAAAGGCATCTGCAATAATTTGCCATCCTTGAGAAACACATTGTATCTCCTTTCAGCCTTCCTTCCACCCAGGGCCTGTTCTACCCGCCCCCCAATATTCTCTCCTGCACTCCCATTTCTCCTCTTCACCTCCTGGCCTCCTTCTTGGCCCCTGTCATCATGAGGGGTTTCAACCTCTTGTCTCCCACTGTCACCCCCAGCCACTCTCTTCCTGTAAAAGGAAACCTCAGCGTGTCTTTCATGTGTCCAAGTGCACAACTGATTGTTCCTTTGAGCCTCTCCTACTGTCTCTATCCCATATCTGAGACCAAGAGGCTCCGACCAGAGCTTGCATAGCTGGTATTGCTCAGACGTTGACCACCCCTTGGAAGGCGGGTCAGAGGCCCCAATTACACACCTGGGCTGGGGGTAGAGTTTTGTAAAGCTGGAGCCATCTCATCTGCCAGCAGCCGATCTAAGGAAAGCCCAGAAACTGAGTCAGAGCACGGGATTGGCGGAGGAGACAGTGCCCATTACAGAGAAAGGGAGGGGGGACCCTGGCAGACCAGGCGCTCCCAGCAGCCCCTCAGGAGCCCCACTCTGCATTTCGGCTGTTCTTTCAGCCTTTGCAGGGACCAGCAGGCCATGCCCCACTGCAAGGACACCACAAATGAGGAGGGACCTCAGGGGCTTCAGGACCAGGAACTTCCGGCCACCTTGAGCCCCTTCATCCAGTGAAAGTGCTACACAGAATACAGGTCCCCCACATGCTGGGGCAGCTATTGTGGCCTGGAGCTCCCCACCCCACTTCTCCAACAGAACCTGGCTACTTCTTCCTGTCTATCAAGATCTGTATTTTATTACATGTCAGTTATACTTCAGTTTAAAAAAGAAGAAAAAGCAAAATGAGTTCTCCACGGGCCAAACTGATCTACTTACCTGCTGCCCCAATCACCACATATCTATTTTCATTTCTGGCTTCCGTCTGTTTTACCAGCCCCCTCACTCCCTCCACCCTGCCCAGCACCTTCCTGCCCCATGACCTTTGCACATCCCAACCCATCAGAATGTTCTTCCCAAGATATCTACACTACCTATCCAGGTGACTGACTCTGGTCTTTGCACAGTGTTGCCTTAGCAGAAGTGACCACCCCACACACAGGGTAAAATAGAAGTACCCCACTGTTATGGCTTTTATCTAGATGTCCCCCCCAAAGCCTCATGCAGTCATAGTGGGGGCTTTTCAGAGGTGGCTAGATCTAGGTTGTGTGGATGTGGATTAAGGGTGTATAGTGCTGGATTAGCCCACTAATTGGTTTATCATAGTTCTGGGTGTGGATAATGGAAGCCCACCCTGGGTGTGGGTGGCACCACCACCCAAAGGGCTTGTAGCCTGGATAGGATAAAAGGGAAAGGGAAGCTTGCAGCCTCCTGCCTACCCTGCCATGGACTGTTTCTCCTCTGTGATGCCCCTTTGCCAGACCGCCCCGCCTTGGAGCCAACTGACTATGGACTGAAACCTCTACAAACTGTGAGCCAAACAAACCTTTCCTCCCTTAACTCTGGGGGTCAGTAATTTTGTCTCAGCAACACTAAAGTAACTAAGGCATCTACCCTGCCAGTGGAGGCCAGTGGACAGATGGACCCTGACCCTTCTCAGCTTTATGTCTTCCATGGCATTTTCACAAGCACGTGTGTGTGTGTGTGTGTGTGTGTGTGTGTGTGTGTGAACCTCTCTGTGGCTGAGCCACAACACTGACATCCAGAACCCAGGCTGGCATCAGGAGGTTTGGATAACCATTGTGAACTGAGCTCTTCTCACCCCCTGGGCACCTCCTGCCTGCCCATGGCAATGGCAGCAGCAGGTTCATCAACTGTGGCCATGGCTTCCCTGCCTCAATGAAGCCCCAGGCCTCTGCACAGGAAAGCAGCAAACAGCCCACGAGGACGTCGCTGCCACTTGTGTCGGGGATGCCTCTCACTAATGTGCACAGCTGCCGGGGAGGATGCCTTAATGCTTCTGCACAAGACAGAGTCATTATTCCTAAACATAGCTGCCTTCCCCACACTGTCACCATCAGATGCTGGGGAATCTCAGGGCAAGAGTCAGCTCTTAGCTGCTTCCTCAGCCTCAGAAGCCCAGGGTCACCTCACATCCATGGGGCACAGCCCAAGACAGCACCCCAGGCCCCCAGCCCACCTCCTACAAAGAGGAGGATGTCAGATGCCACCCAGACCAGGCCTCGGGGCCCTGCACCCCACCTGGGTCACTTGCCCCACTTCCCACCTCCAGAGCAGTGCAGCACCAGACACAAAGCTGACCTGGGGGTGGAGGGAGGATGCAGAAGTGGTCTGGAGTGTAGTGCTGGGTGTAGGGATGGTCCGGAGCATCCCAGAGGATGTCAGGCTCACAGAGCTTGGAGTCACACCCATTGAACAGAGGAGGGATGAAGCCCCCACCTCGAGGGTGCAGCCCACCGGCCACCTCCCCTGCCACCTCCAGGAACAGACATGAAAATGTCCAGGCAGGGATCAGGGTGCTTCCCTGGAGAGTCTAGAAGCTCCCTGAGAAAAGACCTACAGACAGACTGCACATGCAGGGAAAAGCAGGTGTCCACCCAGGGCCTCTCCAGTCCCTCCGGTCGAGTCACCTCTGTGTTCCTGCAGATTAAGGCCAGTTTCACAGGGCTCCTCAGCCTCAAAAGTCTGCTCTGCCCTCTTGTGGCAGGTGGCGTGCCCAGGCGTTTACTCTGGACCTCAAGGGGTATAAACAAAGCACCCCAGCTCCAGCACCACAGCACCAACAGGGTGCTTCTGAGGAGCACTGTACCACTCCTGTCCCCACAGGATCAGGGTCCACCTGTGCACAGATGATTCAAGTTTTTTGTTTCTTTCTTTCTTTGTTTTGTGGTACTGGGGATTGAATCCAGGCCTTCACATTGAGCTACATCCCCGGGCTTTTTTGGTTTTTATTTTGACTTGACAACAGGGTCTGGAAGAACCCAAATAGAGAGTCTGCCAGTGCCTCATAGAGTCCCACACACCCCACTTCCTTCAGCTTGATGCACCACTTGGCAACAAGAGGGCAAGGACGGACGGATGGACATTTGATAAGAGCCTCCAGCACAAACCACAAAGTGGAACTTCAGAGCCAGTACTGTGTGGCCCACCTCCATGATAGCTGTCTTCTGGTTCTCACCCCCTGTGGGGACCTTCCCTGGGCCATCCAAGTGACCAAGAGAATGTGGCAGAAGTATGACCTGTCACCCTGAGACTAAGCTGTAAGAGACACTGTGGCCGCCATCTTGGCGCTCTCTCTCTCTCTCTCGCTCTCTCTCTCCCCCTCATCACTCACTTTGAGGGAAGCCAACTGCCATGTCAAGCAGCCATATGGCGAAGCTCACATGGCGAGGAACTGAGACTCCTGCCAACAACCAAGTGACTGAGCTTGGAGCTGATCCCTCTTCCCAGTCAAGCCTCAGACGGCTCCAGGCCTAGCTGACACATTGGCTGCAAACGCACAAGAGCCCCTGAACCACAGCCACCCAGCAAGAGCAGCCAGATGCCTGGCCCCCACAACCCAGGAGACAAGGACTATTTGTCACTTAAGCCACTAAACTTGGAGATAATTTATAACAAAATAATAGATAACCGGCCCAGGTATGTACTTTGCAGAAAGAAGAAAACTTCAAAGAATCTGTCATTAATATCATCACAAGGATGAGAACAGATACTGCATCTGTGAAACATGAAGAAATTATTAGAGAACAAGAAGTAAAATATGATAACATAAATGCAAGTCAGTAGAAACTTGGGAGAAACAACTTGACCGAGTCCCCAGAGGTCAGAACAACAACAAAAAAGCAAAGACAATAGGAATTTGGGTATTATTGGAAAGGATTAGATAATGAAGCCAGGAGGTCTAATATCTGACAAGATTTCCAGCTGAGAAAACAGGGAAATAAGATTATCAAAGAAGTAACACCAGAAACTTCCCCTAACCTGAAGGCCCATGTCTTTACATTGAAGGGCACACCAGTGTTAGAGCGTGACTAGCAAAGGCATACGACATACGTTCGCTTGTTTTCCATTGCTTTAACAAAATACCAGAGCCTGTGCTTTTTCTAAGGAAAAGGAATTTGTTTTGCTTGCTCAGTATGAGAGGCTAAAAGCTCCAGGCTGGGAACCCTTACCAATCTGGCCTGTGGTGAGGACCCTATCCGCCACACTGCATCATGGCCAAGGATGTCGGGGTTGGGTGTGAGCAAGAGGAAGATCACACAGTGGATGGGAAGCCAGAGAGCACCTCTCCAGGGCCCCACAGGACACTTAACCCTTTTTGAAGGTGATGCCCCCAAACTCTGTCACTTCCTGTCCATATCTTAGTCTCCACCACTTCCACATCACCATTTCAAGGACCACGCCTCTGACACGTGAGCCACATCCTCACTGTGGCACGTGCCTAGCAACATATTGAGACACCAAGGATAAGAGCTTCTGGAGAGAAGATCAGCTCATATAGTAGGAACAAAATCACAGTGGCATCAAACTTCTCTACAGCAGCACAGAAACAAGAATTCAGTGGGAAAGTGCCCTCAAAATTCTAGGTAAAAATAATTTCCCACACAGGATTATATACTCAAGCAGACTAAGAACTGAAAGTGGGAACAGAATAAGGTAGAACCGGAGAGAATGTGCTCCACTAAGACGAGGTAGTATAAATACAAAAGCTAAAGTTGCCCAGGCCAGGAAGTACACACTCTATCGCAGCAGTGAACAGAAGGAAGTCCTGGCCACAAGCCAGCCGCTGGCTGGACACCAGGCTGGGTGTCGTGAGCATGTGTCCTAGGGCACCAGAGCAGCTGCTACAAAGAGAAGAGGATGCTGAGGTCTGACTGTGAGGAAGGCTGGTGGAGAGACTTATTGGAAAGTGTGCCAAAACCTCAGCCATTACAAACTACAGGATAAACAAAAAGTCATATAACACAAAAGAACAGTACGTGATTGTCACAATGGGAAAAATCTTAATGCAGATTTAACAAAAATGTAGACATCATTGTTAGGTGGAAGTGAGCTAAAAGCCTGATCTGCCATGAAAGAAAGTGCAAAGTGTCATCTACAATTGATGAGCTGAGAAGTTCCGGTGCATAGGTAGTGTTTCAACATCCAGGAGTAAACTCCAGAAGCAACAGAAGGGGAGAGGGAAGGAGACTCCTGGTGTTAGCTGTGGAGGACCGTTTGACTTTAAAACTATTTCCATGCTGTACCTTAATTTAAAAGAGAGAAAAAAGTTGATTTCTCCCCTTGAAAATAAAAAGACACGTTGAGGTACCTGTAAAGGAAAGTCTAACCAATTCATGCCAGTCATGTCATTTGCATATTTGAGTAAAACATCTCAGCAGTATGATGTTGAAATAAATACTGGAGTTCTTTCCAGCTTCACACAGTAGGTACCCCAAAGCAGGCGAACGGTTTTGCCAAAGGGACAAACCAGAGCATAAAAGAAGGATGGAGCTGTAGAACTTGCAGAGACCTTTTGGGTTTCTGGCCCAAACCACTCACTCATTTACTGCTATGTAAACTGAGCCCCAGGGAAGCTGTGCTCGCGACAGGACTGTGCGTAATACTCCGAGCGACCATGACCCAAGGCCGGGGCTCTGGCTGGCCCAGACCTGGTCTCCCTTACAAAGCCAGAGCACCTGAGCTCTGTACAGCACCCTTGAGGGTTCTGCGCACAGTGCAAAGATGCTGCTAGACAGGCAGGGGGGAGAAAAGGAAGACACTGAAAAATTAGTGCTCGGTTCACCTAAAGCAAACGAGAGCCGCATCCAGAGTCTGTGTCACAAATCTACAAGACTCAGCCCATATTTCTGATCCTTTTCCAAAGAAATTAAAAACCTTACAGACCTGGGCCCAAAAAAAAGCATGAAGACTAACAGGTTCAAATCAGCACAGGGCCAACCAGCCCTAGGTACAAGTCCTAATGGGGCAGGGGCAGGGACAGGAGCAGGGGCAGAGCAAGTCCATCCTAGTACATGAGTCTGACTTCAACAATGACTTGATTTTCAAATAAAAAGAACTGGACTCACACATGTAGAGGAATTTTGGCCTCTAGCACAGTTCTATCACCCAGGGGTGAGGGGCCTTCCTTTAATGCTATCTTATTTAAAACATCTAGGCAAGTGGCTGTGGTGGTCCATGCTATAATCCCAGCTAGTCAGGAGGCTGAGGCAAGAAGATCCCAAGTTTCCAACCAGAATGAGCAATGTATTGAGACCCCCGACTCAAAATAAAATTTTAAAAAGACTAGGGATATAGCTTAGTGGTCTGGCTCTTACTTAGCATGTTCAAGGTGCCATCCCCAGTGCCACCATAGCAGACAGACTAGATGCATAGATAGATAGATAGATAGATAGATAGATAGATAGATAGATAGACAGACAGATTTTTTTAAAGTTGTGGTGACCTCTTTGAGAGGAATCCTCCAGAGCCAATTTTAAATGGCTCTCTTTGCTTTGTCAGCACCTCTCTCTCCCTCTGAAGCAGCATTATCCAAGTGTCACTGGCTGCTCCCACCCAGCTAGCCTGGCCTGCAAGGATGCAGATCTGTCTCCATGGAAGGATGGGGAGAATCCAAATGGGATCTCAAAGCAAGACTGGGAGAGGTGAGTCATGGCTCCAGGGGTATCTGGTGAGGCCCATAGGCAGGGCTGGTCTGGGGAGTGTGCAGCCTGAGCTCATGTCTGCAGGAAGCTCAGTGTGACCCATTCTGCTGAGCACTGCCCAGTGTCCCATGCTGGTCCACAGGGGCCACAGGTGAAGCCCTGTCTGCTCACCAGAAAGGAAGAAGATTGCCTCAGGCTGCAGGGGCAGAAGGGAAAGACAAGGAGCCACTGCCTGTGGCCAGACCCTGGATTCATGTCCCAGCACTTGGGCTCCCCAGCCAGGGGATCTTGAGCCTCTGTGCCCAAGGAAATGACCACTTCCCCACCTCACAGAGTCACCCACAGGACACGATGGAGACTACACCCAGCACCGCCCATCGCCTACAACTGTGATAGCAAACCTCTTAAGGCTTTCAGCGATACAAACAGCTCACTGTGGCACGGGCGCCATAGGTTCACCACCAATGACCTAGCAGGTCCTCGACTAATGTGAGCAGACTGTGATGCATTGGGTCAGTGCTTCACAAAGACATGGGGTTGGAGCAGATTTTAGAGAATCTTTAGACCAGGGGTCCACAAATGATGGGCCAAGGCATGTATTTGTGCCAGTAAAGTCTCATTGGAACCCAGTAAATTCTTGAAGCTGAAGACATTTGTTACCTGGTCCTTCACGGCAAGTGTTTGCCAGTCGCTATCTTGAGCAATTGATGATGACAACAGGTAATATGTGAAAACCATGGGAGCCACAGGACACCATTCAATGAAATATCACGTGGCCATAAAAAGAAATGTGATACTGACTCTGCTACAACACGGATGAGCTGTTATGCTAAATTCAAGAAGCCAGTCACAAGAGGCCATGTGTATGGTTCCATTTATTGGAAATGTCCCAATTAGGGAAATCCAGAGAGACAGAAAGTAGAGGTTGCTAGTGCTGGGCTGGGGAGGCTGCTAGTGCTGGGCTGGGGAGGCTGCAGGGGTGGTAACTCAGGGGGTAGAGGTTGCTTGTCAGAGTGATGAAAACCTTTCAAAACCATAGCAGAGGCCACAGCTCCGTGAAGATGCTGAAAGCCATGGACTTGCACACTGTCAATGGGGGATTGTGTAGTGTCTTAGTCCACTCCAGCTGCTAGGACAAAATACTTTAGACTGGATGGTTTATAAACCACAGACGTGTGTTCCTTATGGTTCTGGGGGCTGGAAGTCCAAGATCCAGGTGCCACAGATTTGGGGTCTGTAAGGGGCATGTGGAGGAGGAACAGTCCATAGCATGGCAAGCAGGAGGCTGCCAGCCTGACTTCCATCTTTCCCTTTATATTCCATCCAGGCTATAAACCTATTGGTTGATGCCACTCACACCCCAGGTGGGGCTTCCCATTACCCACACCCAGAAGGACACTAAACCAATCAGTGGACAAATCAAATTATCACACCCTTATTCTATATTCACACACCCTTAATTCACATTCACACATCCATAATCCAGCCACCTCCTAAAAGCCCACCTATGTGCACATGAGGCTTTGGGGAGACATCTAGATACAGATCATAACAACTTATATCTCAATAAAACTGTTATGGAAAAGAAGGGAAGGGACAGCTGGGAATCCATGGAGTGGACTCTGGCTGGATTTCCCTGAGTCCAGGATGGCTCCTGCCTCTCCTGAGCCAGGTTGGAGGGTGAGAAGAGCACCTATGTGCATAGTGGTCTGTGGCCCTAAGACATACAGAACACTAAACATACTGAACAGCCACTGGTCGCCCCCACGAAGGTCCTAGGGGTGACCACATCACCCTGGAAGGTGTGACAGAGAAGTTGGGAGCAGGCAACATCCTGGCTGGGAACAGGCCCTCCTCGAGGCTCTGCCTAGGGAAGTCGCCCTCACTGCCCCTGGACAGCAAGATAAGCACCTTCCACATCTCAGTGAGGAACCACTGCAGGCACCAAAGATCAATCTTGTGGAGAAACACTATGGAAGTTCCAGGACAGACACGTGGCTTCAGGTCTCTGAGTCTGAGCCCAGTCTCAGGATCCCTGCCAATACCTCCACTCAGCTGGGGCCTCGCCCTCTCCCACTGCAGGTGACTACAGAGGACAGCCTTGCCCTCTTGCCCCAGCCCCACCCACCCCAGTCTCCTTTCTACCTTCTCAGAGCACAGAGAACAACCGTGCCTTCCACAGGCACCCCCAGGTGGCCTCCCCCTCCCTGCCCCAGCTGCCCCCCAGTCCTGCTCCCTGGGGTCACCCTGCATGAGCTCCCTGCAGCCATGGCCACCCTGGCTCTGCTTCCCAACAGCCCTTGCCAAGGAGGCTCTGAACCTTTGCAGACCTTCTGCAAAGGCCACACAGGATACGTTGCCCATCTCAGGCCACACCGGCTCCATCTTGGTGGCAGCTTTTCAACCTGCTCTTGTGTCTCTTATGCACCTGTGGTGCATAAAGAAATGGACACCGCTGTGTTCCAATAAAGCTTTATGTGCTAAAACAGCCAGTGAGCTGGATCTGGCCTACAGGACAGTGCGGACCTCTGCTCTGGCTTCACCTATCCCCTCTGCCCTCTCCCAGTAGTGTCCCCACAAAGCAGATGAAGGCCATTTTGCTTTTATTGTGGTTCTTTTGTTTTGAGTCAGGGTCTTGGTAAATTCCAAAGATGTCCAGACTGGGCTGTAACTTGCAATCCTCCTGCCTCAGCCTCCTAGAGCGCTGGGATTACAGGTGTGCACCCCCGTGCTCCTCTGAAGGCAGTCTTTTTAAAGGACAGACCTGATCATGTCACTTCTAGCTCAGCATCCTTCAGTGACTCCTCAGGGCTCTTGGACAAAGAAAGAAGAGTTGAGGGGAGCAGAGGGAGGAGGAGGAGGAGGCAGCCACCACACAAATGGGAGCTTCAGACGGGGCCAGTCCTGCACCCAGCAGGCAGGTAGCAGGGGGTCTTTAAACCCCCAAGAGCCTCCTCCTCCTTCTCACACACTCGGCACATGACAAGGTTTCAGCCACACACAGCTCAGGCCGGACTCCAGAGGTGCACCTGACACTGTTGTGCCAGCCACTGTAAACCAGCCCCAGACCGCTCCAGAAGCGTGTGGGGCCAGAGTGAGCCTGCCGATGTCTGCTGGCCAGGAGTGCACGGTGTACCTGCTTTTTAAGGGCATCTTGAGCTCTCAGGCAGAAGGCTCCGGGCCAGGGCTCTCCCAGGACACAGGCAGCACATCCTGGGCAGAGATCCCCGAGACCACAGGAGCAGGATGCCTTCCAAGTAGGGAGGTCAAGGTGAGAACACTCTGTCTTTCCTGCAAATGATGAGGAGAGCCTGGGCCTTGGGAGCCAAGCTGGGCCCTGCAGGACCTGCTTCACTCGAGGCTTTGTCAGGCCCAGCTTCACTCGAGGCTTTGTCAGGCCCAGGAGAACACGCTGCCGTAAAAGGGAAGGAAGCACACTCAGTGCTCATAAGAGGGAGAGAAGGGAGACTTGATCTGTGCCCAGGTCCTTGTGTGGGTGGTGGCTCCTCTGCTCCTCTCTCTCTTTCCTCCTCTACCTCCTCTCCCTCTCTCAGAATCTCAGTCCATCTCTCTGCCTCTCCCTGGACAAGTCCTCCACACCCCACCTGGCTGGTGCCCCCGGAGGCTGCTGAGGACCCAGACACCAGGCATAGGTGACAGATAAAGCTGCGCCTGGTGATGGTTTTCCATAGCTGGCAAGAACCCTGCTCCAGAACCCAGGTGGCCACCACAGTCAGGAGAGAAGGGCAGTGACCTGCTGTGGGCCCAGCCTGGCTCGTGGGTGCAGGAAAGAATGTTCAGCAAAGGAAGCCATCTCAACACCAGGCCCAGAGCCAGCACGGACAGAAAGGTGGGGAGGGCACTGTCCCCCAGGACATCCTGGTCTTCTTGGGCATGGCTGTGGGCAGCTTAGGGGAAGTCAGGGAGGAACCAGGCCTCAGACAGGAATGCTGGGCTGTTTCCGATGGGGATGAAATGCACGTATCACAGACTGCACCATTTCAAAGTGAACCCTTGGGGACGTTTAGCGTGTTCATGATGGTGTGCAGTCTCCACCTCTTTCTACCTCCAAAACATTTCCTCCCCCAGAGGAACTCACGCCCCCTCTCACTCCTCCCCTCGTCTCTGCAGGGCACCAGAGCGCCAGGGTCACCTAGCTCGTCTACCCTTGCCCAGGGCATGGCCTGGTCCTTCCTCTGCTCCCTGCATCAGAGCCACGCTGTCCCGCAGTGGGCTCCCACCGGCTCACTCTTCCTCACCTTCACGCCAGCAGGGTGCTTTCTGCTTCCCCCTAAGCAGGGCAGGACGAGGGAGGGGGCAAGGCGGCCCCAGGGAGCCAGGGCAGGCACCAGAGATGGCCAGAGAACCACAGGGCACAGAGGAAGCATAGCGCTCAGCCAGACATCACTCTTGGGGATCCTAGACAGTCACTGGGCAAAGCCCAGAGGCTGCCAGCATCGGCCAGCCAGGAGGAAGCTGTGGAGCTCCTCGGGTGCAGAAATTTGCCCTCTCTCCTCGCTCACGTCAGAACAGTTGGTTGTATGTGATGTGATGTGAGTTTCACCTCAATAAAAAAGAAGCATATATATTTTAATCTCACTTTTTAAATATTTTTAAATTAATTTTAATGGTACATTTTAGGTATACAATAATGACATTTATCATTGAAAATTTGCACCTTGACATAATCCATCTTGGTTCTTATATTTTCCCCCTTCCCCTGCCCTCCCTTCAACCCCTCCAGCCCTCCCTATCTACAAAGACTTTGCTTCCATTTCTTCATTTTCTCATATTAATTCCATTCCCTTCTTTCCTTTCCCCTACCCCTCCCACTTCCCCTTCCTCTTTGCCCTTTTTCTTCGTAGTTCACATTATCTATTATACCTTTTAGTCCTTATTTACACCTTCAGTTTCTCACACTACAGAAGCTATTCAGTATTTACATGTGTGTGTCCTATTTATTTCACTTGAGTATCGCCTCAATGTGCATCCATTTAGCTATAAATGTCTCTAATTTCACATTTTTTATGGCTGAGTAGTACTCCATTTATTTAAAAAAACCACATTTTCTTTATCCAGTCTCCAGTTGATGGGCAACTGGGCTGCTTCCAAGTTTTAGCTATTACAAATTGTGCTGCTATGAACATGGGTGCACATATATCATTGTGGTATGATTCTTTTAATTCTTTGGGGAAGATACCCAGCAGGGGAATAGCTGGGTCAAATGGGACTTCCAGTCCTAGTTCTCTGAGGTATCTCCGTACTGATTTCCACAGTGGTTGCACCAGTCTACACTCCCACCACCAGTGGAGAAGCGTCCCTCTTTCTCCACAGCCCTGCCAGCATTTGTTCTTGGTTGATTTCTTGATAGCAGCCATTCTTTCTGGGGTGAGGTGGAATCTCAGCATTGTTTTCATTTGCATCTCTCGAATGACCAGTGATGGTGAACATTTTTTCATATATTTATTTGCTATTTCCACTTCTTTGTCTGAGAAATGTCTGTTCATTTTAGATGCCCATTTTTGGATAGGGTCTTTAAATTTGGGAGGTCTGATTTTTTTAAGTTCTTTATAGATTCTAGATAGTAGACCTCTGTCTGAGGAACAGCAGGTGAAAATTTTTTCCCACATTGTAGGTTGTCTCTTAGCTCTGTTGGTGGTTTCTCTTGCAGTGCAGATGCTTTTTAATAAGAAGAGACCCCACTTGTTGATTGTTTGTGCTAGTTCACGGGCAACTGAGGTTTTGTTCATAAAATCTTTTCCTACACCAGTGTCTTTCAAGAGTTCTACCTAACCTCTGTTCCAGCCGGTTCAGTGTTTTTGTTTTAATATTTAGATCTTTAATCCATTTTGATTTTAGTTTAGTGTATGGTGAGAGATATAGATCTAGTTTTAATCTTTGGCAAGTTGAAACCCAATTTTTCCACCACCATTTATTAAAGAGGCTATCTTTCCTCCAGTGAAGGTGTTTGGCTCCTTTGTCGAAGATGAGATGGCTGAGTGTGTCTGGAGTTGTTTCTGCATCTTCTAATCTGTTCCACTGGTCCTCAGGTCTGTTTCTTTGCCAGGACCATGCTGTTTTTATCACAATACCTTTGTAGTATAGTTTCAAGTTGGGGCTTGATACCCCCTGCCATGTCTATGTTGCCTAGAATTGCTTTTGCTATTCTAGGTATCTTCTTGTTCCAAATGAATTTTTGGATTGTATTCTCAAGGTCAGTGAAGTATGCTCCTAGGATTTCAATTCGGATTGCTTTGAATCTATATAGCAGTTTTGGAAGTATGGCCATTTTCATTATGTTGATTCTTCCTACCCAGGAGCAAGGGATGTCTTTCCATTTTCTGATATTATCTTCAATCTCTCTTTTCAGAGTGCTATAGTTTTCAGAGAAGAGGTCTTTGATTTCTTCTGTTAGGCTGATTCCTAGGTATTTCAGGTTTTTGGATGCTATTGTGAAAGGAATTGTTTGCCCTATTTCTCTCTCAGTGAGTCTGTTGTTCGTGTAGAGGAAAGCTATTGATTTTTGTGTGCTGACCTTGTATCCAGCTACTTGACTGAATTTGCTTATTAAATCTAGAAGACTTTTGGTGGAGTTCTTGGGGTCTTCTGTATAGAGTATCATGTCATCTATAAATAATGACAATTTGACTTCTTCGTTTCCTATCTTTATTCCTTTTATTTCTTTCTCTTGTCTAATTGCTGCGGCTAATGTTTCCAAGACTATATTGAACAAGAGTGGTGATAGTGGACATCCTTGTCTTGTTCCTGATTTTAGTGTGAAGGATTTCAGTTTTTGACCCTTTAGTATGATATTGGCTGTTGGTTTTTCATAGATGGCTTTTATCAGATGGAGGTAGAGACTGTCTATTCCACTTTTTGTAGGGTTTTTTCATAAATGCATGTTGGATTTTGTCAAATGCTTTTTCTGCATCTATTAGGATGATCATATGGTTTTTGTCCTTGGCTCTACTGATATAGTGTATTACATTTATTGATTTGCATATGTTGAACCATCCCTGCATCCCTGGGATGAATTTCACTTGGTCAGGGTGCATGATCTTCTTGATGATCTTCTGCATTCTAATTGCCAGTATCGTATTAAGGATTTTTGCATCTATGTTCATTAGTGAGATTGGCCTATAGCTCTCTTTTTCGGTTGAGCCTTTCTCTGCTTTGGGGATCAAGGTGATGCTTGCTTCCAGGAATGAATTTGGGAGTATTGCTTCCCTTTCAATTTCATTGAAGAGTTTAAACAGGAGTGGCAATAGTTCCTCTCTAAATATCTTGTAGAATTCAACAGTGAAGCCATCAGGACCCAGGGTTTTCTTAGTTGGTAAGTTTTTAATTACATTTTCAATTTCATTGATTGCTATTGGGTTTAGAATTTTTAGGTCTTCTTTGTTCAACTTTGATAATTCATACTTATCTAGGAATCTGTCCATTTTTTCTGTGTTTTCCATCTTATTGGAGTGTAGGTTCCCCAAGTAGGTATTGATGATTCTCTGGATTGCTACTGGGTCCATTGTAATTTCATCCTTTTCATTCCTAATTGCATCAGTTTGGCCCTTTTCTTTCCTTTTTCTGATAAGGTTGGCTAAGGATTTGTCAATTTTGTTTATTTTTTCAAAGAACCAACTCTTGGCTTCATTGATTTTTTCTATTGTTCTCTTAGTCTCCATTGCATTGATTTCTGCTCTGATCTTTATAATTTCCTCCCTTGTATGAGGTTTTGGTTTGTCCTGCTCTTCTTTTTCTAGAAGCTTGAGGTTCAGCATCAGGTTGTTTAACTGGGCTCGCTCTGTTTTCCTAACGTGAGTATTCACTGCTATGAGTTTCCCTTGTAAGACTACTTTCATTATGTCCCATAGATTCCGATATGTTGTACTGGCATTGTCATTTAATTGTAGGAACTGTCTGATTTCTTTAATTTCCTCTATGACCCATTGGTTATTCAGAAGTATGTTGTTCATTTTCCATGTGTTTATGAAACTCTTGTGGTTTCTTTTGCTATTGATCTCCAATTTCATCACACTATGGTCTGATAATATACAAGGGATAACTTCAATTCCTTTGCACTTACTTAAACATGTTCTATGAGCAAGTATGTGGTCTATTTTGGAGAATGACCCATGTCCAGCTGAAAAGAATGTGTATTCTGATTTTGTGGGGTGGAACACTCTGTGAACATCTGTTAAGTTCATTTGTTCAAGAATTTGAGTTCTAGTATTTTGGTGCTTATTTTTTGTCTAGTTGATCTATTTGTGACAGTGGGGTATTGAGGTCCCCCACTACTATTAGTGCTTATTTGATTTTTCATGTCCATTAGTATTTGTTTCATATAGTTGGGTGCACTAGTGTTTGGTGCATATATGTTTATGATTGTCATCTCTTCCTCTTGGATTGTTCCCTTTACAAGGATGTGGTGTCCTTCTTTGTCTCTCTCAATCAGTGTTGGTTTGAAATCCACTTGATCTGCAAAGAGGATAGCTACTCCTGCTTTTTTTCGGGTTCCTGTTACATGGAGTATTATTTTCCACCCTTTAACTTCCAGTCTATGAGTTTCTTTTTTAATTAAGTGTGTTTCTTGTATGCAGCATATTGTTGGGTCTTGCTTCTTGACCCATTTTGCCAGTCTATTTCTTTTGACTGGTGAATTGAGACCATTAACATTGATGGTTATAACTGATACATATTGACTTATCATTGTCCTGACTTTTTCTTTTTGTTGGATTCTCCCCCTTTGCATTTAATTTCTTGTCATGCCTGAGGGATTCATTCTGCTGGGGTTCCTGGGGTTGTGATCCTCATTGTCTTTTCCTAGGGTATTGTCTAAAATCTTTTGGAGTGCCGGTTTGGTATTCATGAAGTTCCTAAGGTGCTCTTTGTCATGAAAGTATTTTATTTCTCCATCAATTTTGAAAAATAGTTCTGCAGGGTACATCAGTCTGGGTTGGAGGCTGTTTTCCTTTAGGGCTTGAAATGCATCACTCCAAGCTCTTCTTGCCTTGAGGGTTTGCATTGAGAAGTCTGCTGTGATTCTGATGGGCTTTCTTTTGTATGTGATTTGTTTCTTTTCTCTAACTGCTTGTAGAATTTTGTTCTTCTGTTGGGTTTCTGGAATCTTAACTATTATGTGCCTATGTGTAGTTTTTTTTTATCAAGGCTAGTTGGAGTCCTATATGCCTCCCTTATCTCTATGTCAAGTTCTTTTCCAATATTTGGGAAGTTTTCTGCCTTTTCTTCTGTGAACAGTTTTTTATGTCATCTGCACTCTCTCCTCTTTCTTTATTGACTCCAGTCATTCTTATGTTATTCTTCTTTGCATCATCTAGGAGCTGCTGGATTGACTTCTCATGGTTCCTTACTATTTTAAAGAAATTTTTCTTTTCCTGGTCACTAATTGCAATCTTCTTTTCTATATCTGAAATTCTGTCCTCACATTGGCTCATTCTGCTGCGTAGACTTTCAATAGAGTTTTTAATCTCCTGGAAATCTGTTTACATCTGTTTTATGGATTTCATTTGTTCCCTATGTTAGGATTCCATCATGTTCTTCAGCTCCTCTATTTTTGTATCTGTGTCCCCTCTAGATTTATTAATCATGTCTTGCACTATGGGCACAATCTCTGCTGTTATGTGAGAAATTATTTCTGATTTCTTTTCCAGATCCTCTTTTGTTGCCAGTTCAGGGAGTCCAGGTGGTTGAATATCAGATTGTTCCATCTCATTTCCCTTTGGGGTTGCTTAAGGTGATCTGGAAGTCTGGTTTTGAGACTTGTTTATGTGTCTTCTCATTTCAGCAGCAGGGGGTGGTGGTGTGCTGCTGGCACCTGCACGGCTCACCTCCTCGACACTGGGTTTGGCAGCACAGTGGCCCAGAAGGTTCAGCACTGGGGGTGGTCACTTTTTAAATATTTTGATAATTATTCTTCAATACTGTAACCCTAGAGAATTTCTTTTCTGTGTTTGAAGCCATTATTCTGAGGAGTCCACTCACTTCACCAGATGCCCAAGGGGTCCTTGGTAAAACATCAAGGTCCTCAGGACTGGACACCTCACAGCTTACTCTCTGCACCTTACTGTCTGCAGTGTTTCTACCTGCACAGGTGTGCAGGCATTCTGTCCCCTCCTAGCCCCATCCTAGTACTGAGAAGAGAACCAGGGGATGCATGCAAGAGGAGCCCAGGCTATACCTGGGTGCTGCATGGAGATGGGATGGGAAGGTGCTGGTTTCCTTGCTCAAAGGTCAGAGATCACTTTTTGCTTCTCACCACTAATGAGGACTGGTTCTGTAGCAGCCAAAGGAGACCAAACCCCAAGCATGCCTTTGCCCTGGTGCATCTATAGTCTTCTCATCCAGTGTAGAAGTGTCTCTAAGCATCTCTCAAGATGCAGATGTCCCAGGAAGAGTGAAACCCACCAGTGTGAGGGAATGGACCTATAGTTGGGATAGGCTGGACTGGGTGGTGGGTAGAGGAAGGTGGAGCTTCAGAGGGCCTGGAGACTCCCTGGTGTGACTGATTTATAGGTGTCACCCAGGCCAGCATGCTCTGTGAGCAGAAAGTACCAAGTCCCTCCTCCCTCCTCACCAGGAGGTGCTTCCCACAAACCTACACTACTGCCTAGCATGTGCCCTGGCCCCATCCTCATGAAAGTGCAGCATCCTCCAGCCATGGGATGCCAATCCCTGCTCTGAGCTTGTAGCTACCTCATGTCTGCACTCTGCACCTCTGATCCACATGCTTGTGCTAAAAACATGTCCACAAACATGTTTGACTGTAAACATCTGGAGCGAGAAAAAGCATCACCTGCTTACGACCTGCCCTGCAAAGTGCCAGGTGGTTTATAAAGGTGGTTTATGCTCTCATCCAAGCCTTGCTATACTCCTGTGGAGTCAGAACTATTGATAGGAGGATGTATTGTTCATACTCCAGCCCAAAGAACTTCACACTCTCCATTGGGCCACTCCTCCTCCACTCACAGCATTGTCTCAGAATCTGTGATCCCCTTGTCATAGCACTTGTTGCTGCATTTTGCTTGTTGCTGCTGTAGAATTTTGCTGAGCTCCTGCTATGTGTCAGGCACTGCACTCACTCACTCACAGACCCTGAGAATGCAGTTGTAACAAGAGTTTTCCTTCTAGACAAAGAGACAGAAAAGAAAGCTGCAGAAAAACTCATTCAACAAGGTAATCTCAGATTGTGATGAGTGCTGCATTAGTCAGTATAGTCCAAGTTCTGCAGCAGTAACAACCTCTGAGAATTCAGTGGCTAACTGAAAGCTTTACTTTTCATTTACATCACAGTTCAGTGTGGTTTGTGCAGCTCTTTTTGGCTTCCTTACAGTAATACCAAGATTCAGGATGCTCATACCCTGGCCCTTTGTCTACTCAAATGGTTGCTATATGGACAGAGAATTTGGAAAGTCACTCAAGGTTCTGTATCAAAGTCTAGAAGAGCTGTGTGTCATTTTCTGTTTGCAACCCACTGGTCCCAACCTAACTTGAAGAAAGAGTGGGAAATGTGGTCTTCCTTTAAACCTTCCTGGAAAAAGGACTGGAATTTGATGAACACAGGACATTGTTTCTAGGATAGCAAAGGGAATCAATAGATTGATACATCAGAGTATCTAGAACAAGAGGTCCATTTTCAATACATGAGCCAGGGGAGGTCATTTTCAGAGAGAATTGAAAGAACCAGCCAGGAGAGAGCAGCTCAAGCCCAGAGATAAGCATAAAGATTAGGGCCAGCAAGTACCCATCACATTCCAGGAAGAGAAAGGTTACTAGGCAGGCAAGGGGCAAGCAAGGAGCAGCAACCCTGCACATATCAGGTCACCATCAGGTCACACTCTAAAAGCCACCCTAGCTGGACCCTCCCCACTTACTAGAGACTCCAAATTGACTATTCTGGACTAGCCCTGGGTTTTGTACTTAGTATTGCTGTTCTCTTTAATTTTAAGAAAATAATACATATGCACAAAAATACACAAACCATAAGGATATGCTCACTGATTAGTCACAAAGTGGGCATTCTGTGCAACTCCCCACCTGGACCAAAAAATACAACAGTACTGATCTTCAAATGGCCCCATGTCTCCCTTCACTATCCCAAAGGAAACCATGTCCAAGATTTCCATCTTGCCTGCTCCTGAGCTTCACAGAAATGGAATACCTGGATTCTTTGTCTCCATATTGCCATTGTGAGGTTCATTGTGTGTAGAAGTGGTGTTTCATACCCAGGGTATGAATTCAGCACAATTTATTTGGCTGTGCTACTATTGCTTGGGGTGGGTGGCTTCTAGCTTGAAGCTGTGACACAATGCTGCTGTGACCTCCTGGTGCATCATGTTGCTGCACCTGTGTGAGTGTTTCTGGTGGGGAATAGCTTGGAATCAAGCAGCTGGGTCTTGGGGAGGCACACATTTAGCTTAAGAAGAGTCTGCTAAAGAGATTCCAGCATGGTTGCTCTAGTTCCTACCAGCACTTTATAAACATTCTGGTGTTCTGTGTCTTCTCCAGCCCTTGGGATTGCCAACCCATTCATGTAGCTATTCTGGTGGGCATATACCATGTCTCGGTTTATATTTCCCTGACAGCTGATGATTGACGCTTTCCAGTTATTTCTTAGAATAATCTCTGATTATTCTAAGAGCCCTTTTCTGCTCCTGTATGTTGCAAATACCTTCTCATTCTGTGCTTACCTTTCACTGTCATTATACACGTTTGTTTGTTTGTTACTGGGGATTGAACTCAGGACCTTGCACTTGCCAGGAAGGTGCTGTGCCACTGAGCTAAATCCCTGGCCCCTCATCATACATTTTGATGAGCAGAAGCTCAACAGAGTCCAAGTGTCAACTTTGTCATTTAAAGTTAGTGCCCTCTGAATCATGAAGATGTTCTAGATACACTTCTGGGCTTCTTCTAGAAGGTAAAATTGATTTTTTATATATGGTGTGAGGTAGGGATTGAGCTTATTTGCTCTCCAGTGGCTTTTCAGTTCACCCAGCACCATATATGTACAGATCATGACTGTTCTCATCAAACAATGCCATCTCTGACACTTGTCAGTTGTCTACTATTATGCCAATATGTGCTGGGGTCTCTGTTCCCTTTATTGGTCTATTCACTTATCCCTGTGTCTATTAGAATCTTCTTAACTATCTGGGTGATCTTAGTATGCAGCCAGGGTTAAGAATCACTGATCTAGGACCTCAAAGTTTAGAGAAACAAGTTCGTCTAAATGCAAAGTGTGTGAAAATCCAATAAAGGACTCAAGAGAAAAAAAAATGGATTAAATTTGGGTCATGGAAAAAGCAATGTTAAAACTATGGGGAAAGCTTCTGTAGAGCGCATGGGAAAACCAGGGCCAGACTAGAAGTGGAGGAACTGAGAGCAATCCGTTCAGCCCCTGCTCTCTCTCTAATCCTCTCCAGACTTATAAATCCTTCCCAAGCCACTGTAAAAAGAAGGAATGACAGACACATGGAAACTTTTCTGCTTGGGTTACCAGGTAAGCTGAGGAAACCTTATCCATCCTGCAACCACATTTGATTCTCGAGTTGCCATGGCACTTCCTATAATTAATGGCTAGGTTTTAATTAAACATTGATTAGCCACTAATTAGTCTAATGATCAGTCTTGGGGAGAAGACAGGGTTGTCAAACACCATGAAGGAGGAGGTTAAGATCATGAAGGATTACAGCTTAGGTAGAAATGCTGTTTGTACCTCCCTCCAGGCCAAATGTTTTCTGTGATTTTGGTCCCTTATAAATGATGCTTTCGATGTGAATTTTCCTAATCGCTTTGAGTCTGATGAAGTCCCAGATGACTGATGCAGGGAAGATTGAATCTCTTCGCCTTTCATCAGATTTCAGCCTCTTACTGCTGCTAAAGAGCTTCTTCCCACTCAGAGAGGAACTGGTTTCTGTCCCTCCGATGAAGTCATCCTGGCTGAGCCTGGTCCCCCCCGCAACCCTTTCCTGGGGGTCAAACCTTGCTTCCTGGTCATTTTCCAAGAGCCAGGCAAAGCAAGGCATCCCCCCAACCCAGAGATTTGCAAACACCTAAAGCCCCATGACACTGTTCCTAACCCATCACCCCCTTGTCCATACCTCCCAGCTCTGGTTTTATCTGAAAAGGGCGCAGCACTCACATGTGAGCTGCTCCCAGCAGAGGATGTGTTCACCGTCGCCAATCCTGCACCAGTAAGCAAGGTCAAATTGCTCAACATAGACACAGTTTATATGAAGTCGCCTTGGGGGCAAACCCACTATAGTTAATTATGCAGCAAAGCCTGGGGAGGGGGGATGACATGATAATACTTCATCATTCCCCTTGCATCTGTAAGTTTGGATTTACAGAGAATAATGTAAAATTTCCTTGACGCTCCATGTTTACGCTGAGCCAAAGCAGTGGAGAGAACAGAAGTGAAAAAATTGAAATCCAGAAAGTATTAGAGCCAGGGAAAGATACTTCTGCTACAGAGTGACACAGTCCCTGATGAGCAAGAGTTGCCCACTGGGAAAGGCCACAGCCTTTGTCTTTGGGGGCTCCCGACACTGCTAGAAGCGCCCCACTAAGGCAGGGCAGGAGAGAGGGTGGGAAAGGCTCAGCAGCAGCAGGGATATGCACCCTTCCCCTTTTTTATGATTGGGGGGAAAGATAACTTAAAATTTACCACTTTAATCTTCTGTTGCTATTTGGGGGGTTTTATTTTGTTTTTGCAGTGCTGAGGACTGAACCCAGGCCCTTGTGCATGTTAGGCGAGTGCTCACCACTGAGCCACACCCCAGCCCCATCTTGGCCACTTGTAAGTGTGAAGTTCAGTAGCATTAAGCGCATTGACATGATTGTGTAGCCATTGCCTCTGTTCGCCTACAGAACCCCTTTTGTCTCCCAAAACTGAACTCTGTCCCCATGAAACAACTTCTCAGCTCCTGGCAGCTCCTACTCCACTTTCTGTCTCTAAATCTGATGACTCTAAGGACCTCTTTTAGGTGGAATGTTAGGAGTGGACCACATCTGGCTTATTGATCCATCATCCTTCAGTGAACACCTGGGCTGCCTCTCCCATCTGGCTGTTTCAGGGATACTTACACTTCTCGATCTGGCAAATTCTGTTATCTGAGTCTTAAGGTGAAAAAGATCAAGTTAACAGGGCCCCTCCAACACCATATCCGTGCTCCACTTGACAGCAATAAGCAAGATTTGGTCCAGATCCTGAGGCTCTTAGAATTTTTATGGCCCTTTTACACCCTCTTTTATCTCTTTCCCTTGTCATTTTCCAATAGCTTTTGCCAGATGAACACATGGGACACATTCACCACCAACTTTTATCATCCCAACAAGACTTGGCCAGCACTGGGCATGGCAGCGTCTTGCTGAGAGGAGGCTAGAGTGGCGGGTAGCAGGAAGGATGCTGGACCCAAGACCGGCCACTTCACGGGGACCTGGGGAAGCCTTGGACACTGCTCCATCGATTGCACGTGGGGCGTCGTGCTCCTAGACACTCTTCGTGTGAGGCCTGGCATCTTCCCGAGACCAACAGTGGTCTGTGGGACTTTTCTGGCTTTTGGTCCCAACATTCATAAATCATATTAGAAGGCAGCTCTCTCCAGGATTGGGGATTGGGGATTGGGTACCGGGGCCCTCACAGTGCCGGGACAGTGGCCACAGCTGTTACCGCTATTTTTTTCAAGTTGCAACTCCATACACTTCCACCAACAGCACGACCATCAAAGCCAGATATGGAACCCCTGCCAGGCCACGAGGGCCACCGCACTGGTACCACATCAGCCCCCAGGGAATTGCAGGGAGCTGGGGTCACAGAGATGTCACACAGTGTGCTGAGGACACCAGCAGGCCCCAAGGCCCCGGGGCAGAGATAACAAGACGGCCCCAGGAGTAGGGGTACAGCAGGGACCACACTTCCCATCGACTGCTACTGCTTGCAGCTGGGGATGGACGTCCAGTCTGGATAGAGGGAACAAGACTGGAGGCATATGGTGTCACTTCTGGGTAGAGGAGAGGGAGCCTCCATGCACCATCCTCATGTCCTCTTCCCTCCTATGGAAGCCACAGAAGCCCGGTCTGGGAGAAGACACCATGACATGATAGAGGGAGCTGGCCCTGTGTCCCCAGGGAAGGTGATGTGAAGCAGAGCGAGTCCTTGTGTGGTGCACCAGGTCAGTGATTTCCTGGGGCCTGCTCATTACAGCAGCCAGCCCAGCCAGCAAGACTGAGTGATACACCTGCCTCTTGCAGTCACAGTCCTGGCAGTCTCTGACCTGGTTAACTGAGTCCAGTCCCTCATTTCAGAGGAGGCCTTAGGGCATGAGCCACTTTTGCGAAATTCTCACACAACACATGGCCATGTGTTCTGCGCCATGATTCTGCTTGGCCTGTGCTGAGAGCTTCAGGTGCCAGGGGTTGGTAGTGCAGAGGGGAATGAAGCACAGCCTTCAGGCTGGGGGTGCTGCCCAGACAGAGAGAGCCTAGAGGGGGCACTGGTGGCAGGAGAGGCCCAGGATGCCCAGCCAGACCAGAGGCTCAGGAAAGGCAGGTGGATGCTCAGTGTGGTCAATGACAGGCTCGATAGGCCAGGTGCAGGAAAGTGGGCGGCCATTCCTCAGGGGTCAGGGGCATGGCAAGAGCCAGAGCACAGGATGAGAAGCATGTGGGCCTGTTCCTAGGGTGTAGCAGGAGCTAGCTACTGTCTATCTGGTGGACAGGGCAGGGGATAGGGATTCAGGGGTCACTGTGGGCAGCACGGAGGGAATCTAGCTGCCAGACCACTGGCACTGGTCACAAGCAAGACAGAGGGACAAGCAGGTCCCCATCCTAAATATGTCACCTTAGCAGCAGCATGCAGCATGACCTGTGGATGAGGAAGAAGAAGCTGTAGCCCGGGAGGCCATAAAGAAATGAACCCTGCCATCCTGCTAGTGATCCCTGAGTCCAGACAAGACAGAAGGTGTTCTCACTGCTGGAGAGCTGGCAGCAGGCACAGGCCCAGCAGTGTATGCCCAGAGAGATTCAGCCAACCTCTTCCAGATACCTGGCACACCTGCCCACATACTTTGCTCCCTGCCTGGGATGGGGCTGGGACTGGGCTTCCCACTGTAAAGCCCGCTTCCCTCCACATCCACTTGCAGGACTGTGTGAGTATCAATTGCTGTCCACACTTCGTAGGGCAGAGATTGAGGAAATCAATGTGTCCGGTCACGAGGGCAGGGGGGCAGCAGTCCTCCAACCCCAACCGCCTGCTACAGCCTCCCACTCAGTAGGCACCCTGGGAAGAGCACACCCCTCCCTCACTGGCTTGCATTTTGAGGATAAAGAGGCAGCAGCCCCTTTTTCCAAAATGCTTTTAGGGATCTGCAGCTCTTCATGGGGGGAAAGAGGCCACTCCCAGCTGCAATTCCACAGTTCAGCAAGGCCTCAGATGGAGGGGAAGGTGGCAGCTGGCACTCGCCACCTCCAGTTGCCTGTTTTTCAATGTGTCCAGCCAGCTCTGCAAATTGAAAATTCCAGGGAGGTTCCTGAGACACAAATCAATGGTGATGAGGCCTGAAGCCGGAGCTGTGAGCCAAGAGAGGGCCAGGCGGCCAGGGAGTGGCCCAGGGCTGCCGGCCAGCCACAGCCCCACCTGCTCATCCACAGGCCTGCCAGAGACCATGAGGGCCCAGCCCAGCATGCACCACTGCAGCCCTCAGGCTCCGAGACACACACACGTGGGTGTGCACACGCACATGTACATATGCACACACACACACAGTTATCTGGCTGCACTGACTGAAACACGTTAGCAGCAGGAGAGGAGGCACAGCCCGTCTGGGCCTTTTATGCTTTCCTTCCACGGGTGCTTCTGGGTCCTTCCCTGCGCTCAGGAGCTGAGCTCAGTGGCCACTGCCTCTGTGGCTAATATATTCCAGGAGGCAGAAGCGGGGGCTACAGGAAGTGCCCCTGGCAGGCATGGAGAAAAGAATAGGTATTTTTCTCTCTGATTCTCCACCACAGGCTCCAGGTGCCCTGCTCCACGGCATTTGCCAGCCTTTTTGGCCCACCAGGAGGAAGCAAGGTGAGTCAGCCCAGCCCGTACTCTCAGATCTCTTCTCCTGGAAAGTCTGGGCCTTGCCCCCACATGCAGCCCCTCAGGAGTATGGCAGAAACAAGTAGGATGGCTGTGCAGCCCGCCTCAGGGCCTGGGAGGTGCTTCTACCATGGTGGTATCTGGATGGCCATCCAAGGGCACTGGCAGGCTATAGCGCCTCTGTGTAGAGGGGAGGCTGGGTCACCAGGAGCACAGAGGATGGCAGTACAGCCAGAACTGCAAGTGGAGCTAGAGACCCTCCAGGGCTCTGGGCCTGCCAGATGTTCAGAGGCTCCAGATCTGTCTTCATAAACCCTCCCTGCTGGCCACGGACTTCCTGCAGGGCGTAGCCCCAGCCCTCAGGAGACACAGAGAGCCTACAAACAACACAGGTAATGATGCCACTACAGGTGCCTTCAAGGGCAGTAAAGAGAAAAATAAGAGAGCATACAAGAGATGACCTGGGCAGGGGTTAGTGTCTTTAGGTTGTCAGAGGCCTGAGCAGAGGACATTTGAGTTGACACCTCGGTGATGAGGAGGCATCTCCACCAGCACCCGGTGAGAGAGCAGAGGGCCCCAGGAGATGTAACTGCACATGCATGTACACAAGCACATGATGTACAAATGCCCGTGTGTGTGCGCATACACAGAACACAGGTGCACACACATACATGCACACAGAGGCACAAATATATATACACATGCGCACAAGTGTGTACACTTACTATGCACATAGATACACAAATATACACTACATACCACATACGCACACACAGATGCACATCTGTACACACAGGCACACACAGATGTACACATGCACAGAAAGATGAAAAGTATATGTGCTCATACACACACATATACACACATGAACACAGGGATACACATCTACATGACCATGTACACATAGCTGCAATTTACATGTGCATGTGACAATGCATTCATAGATGTACATGTATATGTAACTGCACACATAAATATCCATATACACACTGACAGACTGTAATTGGGATAAAATACTCAACACCCACTGCTGCGACCTGCATAGCATAGGGTCCGAAGCCAGGGAGAGCAGTGAAGGATGAAGAAAAAACAATGAGACCAAGATTATTCTTTTTTGGGGGGGGGCGGGTACCGGGGATCAAACTCAGGACCTTGCACTTGCGAGGCAGGAGGTGGAACCACTGAGCTAAATCCCCGGCCCCACCAAGATTATTCTTGCTAGGGGGGACCATAGCCTGATGAGCTAATGGCTGCCTGGCCGTTATTTATATTCATAGTGTAGGAAGGCAGGGTAACTAGTGCCACATGGCCCACATGGCAGACCATGATTATCTCGTGATCGGGGATGTGCAGAAAAGGAGCAAGGATACATAATGTAACTGTCCCCTGGGCTGTGCCATCCAGGATCTACAATCTTAGTCAAACAGACTGTGTCTGGAGGATAAGGGGAGTAGGGATTAGGCGAAAGGCCAACTTCAGGCTCGGCCTGCAGCACCCCAAAACACAGAGGAGAAGTTTGCTTTGGCTCACAGTTTCCGAAATTTTAATCCAAGGTTGGCCAGCTGCACTGTAGAAATGGCATGGTGGAAGGATGTGAGTGAAGGAAAGCTACTCACATCATGATGGCCAGGAAGCAGAGAGAGAAGGGAGGAGCCAGGGAGAGAGATACACCCTTCTAGCTCCTGCTCCCAGGGACCCGCCTGCAAGCAGGCCCCTCGTCCTAACAGCAAATCGTCTAGAGCAGCCTGCGATCCAACCACCTTCCCAAATCCCCACGTCGGAACACATGGGCCTTTGGGGACATTCTAGATCCCAACTGTAACAAGCGATACACCTACACATGTGTGCAAACATATGTGCATATGAATATACACATGCATGTGTGTGCAGGCATAGATACACACATACATACACGTGCATACACATATATAGGTGTATACACACAGAGGTACACAAAGACAGACATGTGTATGCAGGCATAGATATACACACACATGTGTATACACACATACATATAGATAGAGGTGTGCACACACAGATGTACACACAGGCGGACATGTGCATGCACATATTCAGATGCACATGTGCACACAAACGTGCATGTACATATACACATTTACATGTATGTGCATAGATAAATGTCTGTGCTTGTGTCTATTCACACATAGACATCCATTAAATACACACAAAGGGATTCTTGACCTCTCACCACAAGCAGGTGCATATACAAATACACACCGCCCCACCCACTCTCCAGCTCTCCACAGTCTCTCTCGCGCTCACCGTGAGCAGGAACGCACAGGAACCCCAGGAGACGTGGCAGAACCCCATGGCGGGGAACATGTGTGACAATGTTCCCGAGTGTCCCATCAGAACACTTTCTGGACAGGGAACCTGGAGGTTTGCTGGCCCAAGGAGGCCAGGTCCCAGAGAGCAGTGATGAGAGGTGGGGCCCAGGGAGTGAGCGGCCCTGGGCCCGGGGGTCTGCACTTGAGCCACCTGAGGGTCTCGAGGGAGCAGGTGCAGTTGGATGGGCTCCAGGCTGCTGTGCCAGAGCCCCGTAGCAGGGCAGGGTGGGCACAGCCAGGGCTACCCTCAACCCAGCAGGGGGTGAGAGAGATGGGTAGTGGGCCAGGACCGCCGTGGTGGAAGGGTAAGAAGAGTCTGGCTCTGGAAAGCTTTTGGAGAAGAACAGACAGAAGCTTCAGGTCAGATGTGGGCTGGGAAGAGCCAGGAACCAGGGCGTCCTGAGGCTCTTGGCCCAGGACACTGGTATTTCTACCTGGTCCTGCTGGGAGGAGGCGGGACCTGCACAGGGCTGGGAGGGGAAGGAGAAATCACACTTCTCTTGTGCCCCAGAAAGTCACAGTTCTTGGATATTCCTGAGATTATTATCAAAGCACAAATGTTTCTACGAGCCATCTGCCTTTGGGAAGCAGACTGAAGTGTCTCGTTCACAGAAGAGGCCTTGGGGATGACACTTGCCCCACGTGGGCAGGGCTGTCTCTGGCATTGTCCAGGTGGGTGGAGGCCAGGGCCATTCTGCTGCTGCCATCATTCCTTCCAGGCCACAGTGGCCCAGCATTCTTCCCTCCTCCAAAGCTGTGCCCCTATGCGGACCTGATTGCTGTTCTCCTCCCCATCCACCTTGGGGTCCAATGGACTCTGCTGTCAGTGGCCTCGGGTGGGCTCTGCTCCTCATATGGATTGAAACACATAGAAGAGGACATGTGGTTCGTGACCAGGACTCCTCCAGGGCCCCAGAAGAACAGTCAGGAGGTGCCTCAGGGTGAAGCAGAGGAACCACCCCATCAGTGAGGATGTGGCTGGGGATGCTTTAGGCAGAATGATGTGCAATCCCTCAGCAGGATGAGCCTCCTTTCAGGAGCATAGACCCAGGAAATCAGAGATAAAGGCACTGAAAAATATGCACAAGGAGATAAAGCAACACTGGAAATGTTAGCCAAGACTTGGGTTTTTTGTTTTGTTTTGTTTGCGGTACCAGAGATCGAACTCAGGACCTTGTGCTTATGAGGCAGATGCAGCACCACTGAGCTAAATCCCCAGCCCTTGGGGGTTTTTTTCAATGCATAGCAGATTAGAAAAATGTAAATAAATATCCCAGAAATGAAAATTGTGCTGACTGAAACAGAGAATTTGATGGATGGGTTTTAAAGCTGATTGAGCACGACCGATAGGAGACACAGTACACTGGAAGACAGGTGAGAAGAGCAGGTTCAGAGTGAAGCCTGGAGAAGCCAAGAGCAGAGGGGAAAGACAAACAGAAGAGGGACCAGGGACTCACAGATAAGTGGGGAAGGCAGGGAGGAAGGAGGCCATGGACATGAATAGCATTAAAAAGATAGGATATGTTTCACTGCCTATGAAAGACGTTAAGCCATGTTTTCCAGAAGCCAAACAAACCCCATGCAGCATAGACAAATAAGAAACTCACGTGGAGGCCCCAACAGCAAAGCTGAAGAAAGAGAGTCAGTGTTCCATCCCAAGTCAACACAGCGGCCACCTGGAGCCTGGATCCAAAAATAAAAAAGAATTTTACAGAAAAGGTATCAGGAGGTTCACAAAAGGAAAAGGACAGAGGCCAGGTGGCCCCAAGAGGCTTGGCCATAACCAACCCACACAGGCATGAGAGGAAGGAGCAGGAAGGGCTGCTCTGCCCTCCTGTCCCTCCCGGACTGCACCTTGTCAGAGTCCAGCACGGGCACGTGGACTCTAGAGAGTTGCACTTTCGGTCTTGCTCCCTAGCTATCTCCCGCCCAGGGCCCAGGGCAGAGGCAGTGACTGGCCACACCTGAGCCCTGTTCCAGAAGGGGTCCTACTACCCTTGCCATTGCCTTCCATGGCCCTCCACACTGAGCCATGGAGGCATCTCTGTCTGATCGCAGTGTTCTGGGGCAGTCAGGGTAGCTCCCTCCCATCTGAGATCATGTGAGGATGTGGACAGGTGTGCACCCACTGAATGAGGCCTAGGGCAGCGGAGCAGCAGAATGAATTTGAGAGCACACTTTGCACAGGCCACGCCTTGACTTTTGACCCTGAGGCCAGGGCAGGGTTCGGGCTCCAGGGCTGCTGAGCAGCAGTGGGGGCCAGGAAGCACAGTAGCCTAGGCTGACACTCACATTCCGGGCTTGGTAGAGCGAACTTCTCTTTGAAGCCGCCCATCTGAAACCCACTGGGCACACCCCTCACACCTATCCCCCTTCCCTACCCTTACCCCTCAGCCACACCCAGAATCCAGCTCCTGCACTTCTCCGCCCTAGGCAAGGTCCCCAACCTCCTCTCCTCAAACCCCAGGGCCAGGCTGGAAGGAACGGGGCATTAATGCTCCAAGGGGGCAGCACTCAAAGACAGGTGGAGGCCAGGGCTCTTCTGCTTGGTCCCATCACCCCTTCCAGACCTCAGCAGGCATGGTGGCACTGCACACCTGCAATCCCAGCACTCTGGAAGGCTGAGGTAGGAGGATCACAAATTCAAGCCCAATCTGGGCAACTTAGCAAGACCCTGACCCAAAATTTCAAAAATTGCAAATGGGGGGCCAGGGATTTAGCTCAATGGTTCCGCCGCCTGAGTCGAAAGCACAAGATCCCAAGTTCGATCCCCGATACAAATGAAAAATTGTAAATGGGCTGGGAATGTAGCTCTATGCAAAGGTCCTGGATTCAATCTCTACTACTGAAAAAAAAAAACCAAACAGGTTGGTGTGAGACCAGCTCCCACTACAATTCCCCCAGTGGTGGGTAATTCTGAAACACAGCACACTCCAGGAGCTGCCTTGTCAGCTCCCCAACGCATACCCCTCTCCCCTGCCAATACGATTTATGCCTCTCAAATAAACTTCTCCCACTCTGATCCCTATCTTGGATCCGATCCCGGGAGGCCCTGTCAATCATCATGGACAGCCCCATCACAGGATGAGCTGGGCACAGGGGGACACCTGTCGACCAGTCACCAGGGCGGAAGCCACAGCAGCAATGGCACCAGAGTCCAGAGGTCTCAGGCAAAACTCTTGGGCCAGGAGCAAGCAGAGGGAGCCCACGAGATGGGGAGGGATGCAGAGGAGCTGAGACGAGCAGAGACAAGCCTAGGGCCAGCTCCAAAGATGACACACCAGGGCCCCGCAAGCTGGTGGCAGTGCCAGCTGCGTCACCACCCTGGAATGAGAAGCAAAGTCACCGCAGACACCTCTGCCCACCCATGAGGGTGATCAGAGAGAAAAAATAGAAACTAGCAAGCACTGGTGAGGAAGTGGAGAATTGGACTGCACATTGCAAAGCGCAACAGTTCCTCCTGAGCCAGAGAGAGGCACCATTGGACCCAGCAGCTGCACTCCTAGGCTCACACCCCCAAAGAGCTGAGCAAGGGTCCAACCCAAACTGTATGCACAGCCGCTGTAGCAGCTGCCGCTGGGTGGATAAACCCCATGGCAGGTCCAGGCAACAGAAGCCACCTGGCTCGATGAAGGGAGGGCTTGTGACACAGACTGCAGCATGGTTGGACCTCAACGACCTCACGCTAAATGAAAGAAGCCAAATGCAAAAGGCCACATGCTGTATGATTCCATTTAGGTGAAGTGTCCGGCACAGAATAATCCATGGAAACAGATGAGTGGTGGCCAGAGGCAGGGGGGGCGACTGCTAGAGTGGGTGTGAGGTTTCCTTTGGGGATGATGAGAAAGACTTTAAGAACTAGACAGAAGCAGTGGGTGTACAATGTTGTGAACACACCAAATAGCACTGAGTTGTTCACTTCAAATGGTTAACGTATGTTATGCGAATTTCATCTTCATTTAAAAATCATCTGTATTATCTAATTGAAAATACACCTTTCCGGTGGTACCTATCAAAATTACGTTGAGTGCAATCTTTTTATCATTGTGAGAATAAGCCTCTCTGGTGGAAAAATAGAGTGAACTTCTGTCACACTGGATCCTGGGAGGGAGAGGAGCTGTCACAAGCCATGCATCCCCGTCCACACAGGGACATGGGCAGGACATCCTACAGGTCCTAACTGGTCTTTGCACCCGTCCACCAGTGCAATATCTCAGACACCTCGGAGACCTCCTTGCCTGTTGTTCTCTCTCCTTCTCTCCCATGAAATGATGTCTCCCATTGTCAGGGGCACTGCCAGGCACGATTGGGAACTTTCACGAGGACTAACTGCACAGAGGTGCCCTTCAGGGGCCCGAAGGGGCCAAGTTGGAGATTCTGGATCAGTGGGACTTTCAAGATCAGGATCCCGGGGTGGGGGGGGCCTGCTTGAGCCGAGGAAGGCTCAGCAAAGTTCGGCCCCTGCAGGAGGTGGCCTGGTCCCACACCAGTGCCTGTCCCAGCCTTTTGTACCTGCCATGCCTTGGCTGGTCATAGGGGGGTGAGGGGGACAGGGCTGCTGGAATCAACTCTAGCCAGAACTCCCTCACTCCTCCTCCTGCCCAGTGGTCTAGAAAGCCAGAACATGGACCACAGGAGTTCAGCAAAATCCTCTCCTTTACCTGAAAGCCTACAGGGAACCCAGCCCTGCCTGGCCTGCAGTCAGCATCTCCTGAGGACCAGTAGATGGAAACAATGGCCCAGCTGCCCGGAAGCCTTCAGGGGGCACCTTTGATAATGACAGGTTTTAGTGGTACAAATAATAATAATTAAAAGGCAGCCAATCCAGGCTGTGTTGATTTCTCATTTTGTTTTGCTTTCAGTGCAGTTAATCTATAACTAATATCTAAACGTGTTAGGGAGAAAGAACATGCATCCTTTTCTCCCTGGCAGCTGCCAGCAGCGGCCTGGGAGTCCCAGCAGAGGATAGTGTTCCTGACATCCCCTGGGCCCACCAAGAGGTCCCACCGTCCTCCCCAGGGCCAGCACCGCTGCCGAAGGCTGCACAGGATGCATCCACAGCTCATGAGCCCTGACTGATACTGCAGCGGGCCAGCACTGGGTGCATTTGGGAGCTTTTTGTCAGGCCAGTTGTTGCTTTTGCTGGATGAACGATGTGTGGGTGGACTCGTGAGTTTTGGGAACCAGTGATGGAGGTGCTGTGCCCTTCCCGCTCTGACCTGGCCTCGACCCCTCTGGTCGTCACTGTCACCTCCAGCTCCCACCTCCACTGCCCTGCTGACCCCTTCTCTTCACGATGCCGCAGACCATGCCTAAGACCCCCGCATCTGCTCTACTTTCCTCCCCCAAGTTCCAACTTCGGGCCTGTGCCCTGTTCATCCCTGTGCCCTGGGGACCTGGGAGGTAGCAGCAACAGGGAATCCCAAGGCTAGGCCTCAGAAAGAAGCCTCCGGCCTGGCAACTGGGACCGAGTGAGAGCACAGCACCGGAAGTGGGCACCGGGTCCTGTGGGGTCCCTCTGCCGTGCACTGAGGCAGGTCCTCTCCTCTGGAGCCAGGTTCCGAAGGCCTTGCAGCCCCTCCTCCAACCCTCTCCAGCCTCCTCGCCATTCCCACACACTCTCCTCTCTTCTCCCTTTGTACACACCAGCCCCCCATCCCCTTAAATACTCTCAGCCCTCTCCTCTACGTCAGCTCCCGGCCCACCTCTGGACCCAGTGTATCAGTCAGCTACCACGACACAATGCTGCGTAACATGGTGGCCTGGGAGAGTATTCATCCTCATGCCGATGGGTCTGCAGGCAGGTTGTGAAGAAGTCTCTGCTTCTGGCTGCATTGCAGGTAACTTGGATCCAGCCTGGCTGGGCTCAGGCCCGCTTCCTGCCTGCATGTTTGTTTGGCACTGTAGCTGCTGCCTGGGGCCTACTGTCGTGAGTCGTGGTCTCCTGACTCGGAATCTGTATCTCATCAGCAGCCTCCTGGAGCCCAACTCAGCCAATGTACTGAACATACTGATCCTGTGGCCTCACCTCAATTTCAAACTCCTGCTGTTGGTGGCCTGTCATGGTCCTATTTAACCTGTACAGCCATTAGCCTAGTTCCTGGAACACAGAACCCCCTGGAGACATGTTTTATAAGTGAATGAATGAAGTTATGCCTTTGAACCCAAGGAAAGCTCCCTGCCAATATGGCTTTCTCAAAAAAGCCGGGAATTTAGCTCAGTGGTTCTGCCCCCTGCCTCACAAGCAAAAGGTCCTGAGTTCAATCCCCAGTACCAAAAAAATAATAAATAAATAAATAAATAAATAAATAAAATAGGGCCTGGGATTTAGCTCAGTGGTTCTGGCACCTGACTTACAAATGCAAGGTCCCATGTTTGATCCCCAGTACCAAAAAATAAAAATTAAAAAAATATATGGCTTTCTCTCCATTGTGCAGAAAGGCCAGATTTACCCAGGACGCCTACCCTGTCCCCTAGCTCAGCAAGGGAGTGGTCTTCTCCCACCGGCTGAGGGGGCACTGAAGTGTTGGTGCCCTTGGACCATAGACAGGTGAAGACACCAGTGATCTCATGGCCTCTGCAGAGACTCCCCGTGCCTGGGCTCCTGTGCTCCTATACCATCACCCCCCAGGCTTGCTGCTGCCAGACTCTTCTAAGGGGGCAGCTGACTGTGCACTCTAAAAGGGGACAAATGACCAAAGTTAAAAGCCCTGGTTAAGGGCCAGGAAGAGGATGGCTGGCAGGTGAGAAGGTGGCTCTGCTTCACCCCTGCAGGAAGATGGGGTCTGTGCAGCAGAACACACAGATGCACAATGAAGGTGTTAGGCACCAAAGCAAGGTCTGATGAATGAATGAATGTTTCTATGGCACTACAATGAGTGGCCACCCCTCCCTGTGTCCAGGACCAAGGGCTCTGTGAGATGCAAGATACTTTGTGCTCAAACCAGGGAAGTCCCAGCAAACTGGGACCTACTGGTCTCCACCTTCCCAGGTGCCCTCCTGCACCAGGATTGGGGTAGGAGATGGCAGAAAACTGAGCCCCACATGCCAGCACCCCTGGCAGAGGTGATGCGGCTCAGCAAGCTACTCTGGCTGAGAGCAGGCAAGCTGGTGTTAGCCCTTGGGGACAGGCACCACTGAGGGGCCACAGGGCAGGCTCACAGAGCAAGCTCAAATGGGCTTCTTTTTTTTTTTTTTTTTTTGTGGTACCGGGGATTGAACTCGGGACCTTGCGCTTTCAAGGCAGGTGACAGAACCACTGAGCCAAATCCCTGGCACCTCAGACAGGCTTCTTGCTTCCTGACATATCTGTCCTGAGAGGGGGGCAGGCTTCCTTCCCAGGCAGTAGAAAAGCAGAGAACTGGGGTCTGCCTCCACCTCTGCGGCCTCCAACTGGCTGGCCCATGACAGTGTGACTATGACCCTCAGGAATTGCTGGCTAGGGTTTTCCAGCCACCCTCACGTCAAAGTTGGCCAGGCTTTGTTGAACAGGAGATATCTGAGCCTATGCAACCGAGGATGTGAACCCCAGGGGGTCATAAGAGAGATCCATGTATGGAAGAATCCTGCTTGTGGGATTCGAATTTCCGGGCCGGGGATTTAGCTCAGTGGTTTCGCCACCTGCTACGCAAATGCAAAGACCCAGGTTTGATCCCCGGTACCAAAAGAAAAAGAAATAAAAATGCCGGGGATTTAGCTCAGTGGTTCCGCCGCCTGCCTCGCAAGCACAAGGACCCGAGTTCGATCTCCGGTACCAAAAAAAAACAAAAAAAAAAAACAAATTTCCCCAGTGATGTAGATTCAAAGTTAAACAGAATTTGTCTTAGTCACTTTCCCATTTCCGGAACAAAATATCTAACACCCATGACTCAAAGGAGGAGAAGTTTATTTTGGTTTATGGTTTCAGAGGATTCAGTCCATAATTAGTTGGCCCCAAGACAGAAATATCACAATAGAAGAACCTGGCAGAGGAAAGCTGCTCACCTCATGGCAGCCAGGAAGCAGAGGGCAGGGGAAAAGCTAGAGAGGAAGGGGCCAGGGACCAGATGTAGCCCCCATTCACACCCCCATGACCCACACACCCTAGCAGCTCCTAGGCCATTCACACTGACAAGCGAGATTAACCATCAGAGTTAAAGCAGAGATCTGGAGCATGTAAGTCAGAGAGACAGCAGGGGAGGAAGATAGGGAGAGGGAAAGAGGGGAGGAGAGAGAGGGAGAAGAAGAGAATAGAGAGGGAGGGAGCTTAAACTTGAGCACAGATTCCAGCAGAGAGAGGGGAGAGAGAATTGAGGGAGGACAGGAGAAAGGTGGACCGATGAGTACGGAGAAGGAAGAAACTCGTGCCTGCAGTGCCCATGTGGTGACACTGCACATCACAAGGGCACCACCGTGAGCTGCCGACCAGGCACAGCCACCCTCTCACTGACTTGGCCAACAGAGGCCAATCATGCGCCCCAAAGCAGAGGCAAATACTGGCAGGGCCTAAGTAGCTCCAGAAGGTGGCTGGTTCCCAAAAGACCCAGCTTTGAGTAGAGGGCTGAGACACCCCACCTCCAAGAGGGGACAGGAACTGGAGTCTGTCACTGGTCAACACCTCTGATTCAAGTGTCACCTACACGATGACACTGCCATAAAGACCCCCAGCGGCAGGCTTGGAGAACCGCCAAGTGGACAGACACCCCCACCCCCACCAAGTCCTCTAGGACAGAAGACTGTCCCCTTGTGTACCTCTCCAGCCTCTGCTCACTGTATTCTTTGGCACACACCAAGCAGAGCACCTTCCAGAGGTCTGAGAGTCGCTCCCACAAAGAGCCACACCCAAAGAGGAGGTCGTAGGGGCCGACACTTGCGGGCCAGCCAGAGGCAGAGGACCCACACTTGCTGCTGCCATGTGGAAGGATCCCAACCCTCAGGACTGAGCCTCCCCCTGAGCCTGACACTAACTCCAGGAAGGGGTAACAGGAGGACAGAGCTAAGAACACACAGCCAGTACCAGGGGGAATTCTCCATCCTCTAGAAAGACACGGTGTGGGATTGCTGGTATCCGGAGGAAGAGTCTCCCAGGCTCTCAGGAGAAGCCACACTGGCAGCCCACCACCTCCAGTAATAGCCTGCTCATCGGGTTCATATTCTAAAGCTGCACTACTGAATTCCCACTTGAGGATTCCACCAGGGTGTATCGATGGTCAAGTGCTACACCCCTCATCCTGGGGACCTCCAGCCATGGGTCCTCTTCCCCAGGGCCCATCTCCCCAGCAGAGGGCCCAAGCTCACCCAACCCTGAAGCTGACAGCCCAGGCTGTCCTCCCAAAGGGAAAACCCTTCACTTGCCCGCACAGCGGGGCTGCTGAGGGTCTCAGGCCAGCACCGCCTCCACCATGCCAATGTAGGCGCGTGACCCTTGACCTTGGAACCTCAACACCCACAGTCTCCTCCCTCCCTCACTTTGCGCAAGGCTGGGGCTCGGGCACCTCAGACCCTGCGGGAAACCTCCACAGAGGACAGAGGGCCACGGGCGGCCCCCGCTGATGACCAGACACACCCAGCCCCTCACCAAGGGTCAGCCTCGCCGCCTTACGCCCTGGGCCTCAGAGTCCAGCTGGATCTCCAGCCATGAGGCCCAGGGTCCCCACGGACCTTGAGTGGGGTCAGGAGGCAGCTCTCTGGCTGGATCTTGTGCAGCTCCACACAGGCGCCATGAAGTCAGGTCCAGCCGCACCTGCAGCGCTGTCTGCCATGGGCCAGGCACTGAGACCGGAAGGGGAGGAGCTGCTGGAACCGAGCCGGGCTGCTGTTTCCAACCCAGGAACAGAGACAGGGGAGCAGGCCCGGGGAGGAGGTAGCCGCCCTACGGCCCCTCGCTGGGTCTCCAGGGCCAGGGTCGGCAGCGGCTCCTCAGCAGCCTGTAGGGGGGAGGAGGAGGAGGCCGGGGAGGCCCTCAGGCCCTAGCCACCCTGCAGGCTTCATATACCCAACACCCCAACCAGATTCCACTCCTGGGTCACCCCTGAGGTGAGACCCTCAATCCCGAGTCCCCCTGCGGCACCTACAGCCCCGCGCAGGAGAGCACGCGCATGCGCATACACGGGTGAAGGCTGCCTGCCTTCTTTCTTGTCCGGGTTCCCAGGGACCCAGCTCTCTGCTGGGCTTCCGAACTGGCCTTGGCCTGGACCCACAACAGAGGCCCCGCATGGCACAGTGTCGCCACCTTGGAGACGGAGCCCTCACTGTCACACCAAGGAGAAAAGCCCTCAGGACCAGGTGCCTGAGGCCGCAGGCCTTCCAGGAGCAGGTCCCTGACCCCAGGGCGCTTTCCCGACCGACCGGGCCTGCCAGCCTTGCAGCAGGGTCTGTCTGGGACTGACGAAGGCTCCAGAGAGTCTTCAACCACCAAGGCCTCCCCAGGTGTCACTGGGACCAAGCCACCCCGAACTGGCAACCACCCCATTGGAATAGACTATTTTAAGTAAGCATTGCTCTGCCGTTCGGCCAACACACCATCAGCATTTATCTGCTGAATTCAAAAGGGGAAAAATACCAAGAGGCAAGCGAAAGTGAAGCACATCCGCTCCCCATCAAGAGGCTGTCTGTCGGGCAGGCGCACAGCCAGCAAGCTTCCTCAGGTTGGACCTCGTCCCTTGCCCTAAATTTAGCCAGCTGGAAATCCTTTTTAAGTTGCATCCTATTCAACCTTTTGAAATAAAGATTTGCCTTCTAATGGGCAATCTGCTTCCCATTGTGGAGAAGGAGCCGCGCTTGGGGGGGACCATCCTGCTGGACAGCAGCCTCCTGGGGCTGGCTGCAAACTCAGGAGCTCGCCTCTGGGGGTGGAGGGTGGACAGTCAAGGCCACTGTCCCCGGCTGAGGGGACATTCTGGGATGACAGCCCACAGGCTTCCTTAGAGAAAGCAGGAAATTAAAAAGCAGCAGCAAGAAAAAGACGCCTTGCCAGGAAAAATAAATAAGACCTTCTCCAGGTCTTGCTCACACCAGTGTCTGCATGCACCTAGGAGCTGAGCCTGGTCGGAGCCACTGCCACTGCCACACAGGCTGGATTCGAGTCCCACCGCTCTCTCCTGGCTTAGCGGCTGTAGCCACTCACAGAGTGTCTCCAGACCTCAGTTTCCGCATCTGCAAGTCTGGGGTGACGATGGTAGCTGCTTCCAGGGGGCCGTACAGATGGGGGACATGCACCCCAGCTCCATGGCCTTTTACCAGGGCATGTGGGAGGTGGGGTCCCCTGCAGAGGAGAGTGTTTGGTGGAGGTTCAATCCCACGACCCTGGTGTGAGGAACTCCACATGAGGCTGTGGAAAGGAGGACGTGACCTTTTCCCACACGGTCACTGTGTTGGATGAGCAGACGGTGGGGGGCCCAAAGTGGGGACCCCGGTCAGAGCAGTGAGCTGAGAAGTACTGGGCTGTAAGAAAGGTAGGCGTTTCAAGGCTGAGAGAGTGACTCCCAACAACAACACCAGCAGCCAGAAGACACCAGATGCGCGTGCATTAGGACAGTCACAGAGCACAAATGCACAGAAAAGCCAAGCTGGCCACAGGGAGGACACGTAGCGAGCTCTCAGCTGGCCTCGGCCCAGGAACCTGTGCTCACGTTGCTTTCCTTTATGCTTTTAAGTTAAAATGCATTTACAGAGCTCCCTTGAAAGAGACAGTGTTATCCAGCTTGCTGCAAAAGTCCAAGTGGAGAGTGGGGCATACGGAGCTTGGTAAAATGGTGGGAGGCTAGAGAGAGGGGCAGACAGATGGGGCAGAGTGGCCCAGATGCAGAATTAGGAGACTGGTGGGGAGTGGAGATGGGAAGCTCAAAGAGCCTTCTCCAACACAGGAGGGTGGCAATGAGAGGAAACACCAGGGTCTGGGGATTTCGGGGGTCACAGTATCGAGTGAAATCCTTCAGGCAATCCTTTCCAGGGAAAGTTCCTCTCCAAGGGCCATCAAGGACAGAGCACTCCCACCAGAGCAGTTGCATGAAAAAGACTCATCATACCAAGTGCTGGCGAGAACTCAGAGCAACGAATTCACTCTTGCCACTGGATGGGGGCAGCGAAGAACACTCTGTAAAGGGCCTGGTGGCACAGGCTGGAACTGACGTCTGCTCCACCCAATAGTCCTGCCCCTAGGAGCTCACCACTCATGGTCACCCAGAGAAAGACATAGGACATTCACTGGCAGTGGTACCCAGAGAATCTGGGAGCATCCCAAACACCCAACATGGAGACATGTGCAAGTAAACTGTAGATGGTCATACAAAGAGACATCACACAGCCACCAACAGAAGGGACTCTTGCTCCAGGAGACCTTAGGTGAGTCTCTTGGACACCACACTGGACAGAAGCCAGCACCAAGGAAGAGGGACCACATGGTCCCATCTACAAGAGATCCCATCTACAGAAGGGCAGGACCAACCTGAGACACCATCCTGGACAACTGTGTCTGCAGGACCTAGTGACAGAGATGACTGGATCTCTAAACACAGCACAGAATTTGCAGGGCCCACAAGTGGTATGACAGCTCATCATCCATGGTGACCAGGCAGGGTGATGGAGAAGACAGCAGCCCCATCCCCAAGGTCCTGGACCTCCTGTGGGCATCTGAGGCCACACACAGGGGAGCAGGTCAGACAGCACCATGGGAAGCACCCCACAGGCCCAGACCTGGAGGAGACAAAGTAGGTTTGGAGAAAGTCAGGCCAAGTGGAGGGCCATCTGACCCACGGCACCTAAGCACAGGGATGTCCAGGGAGAGAAACAAACCAGCAGTTGCCTCTGGATAACACCAGGAGGGCACAGAGGGGCCTCTGGCATGCTGTGGGAAACTCACCCAGCCAGACCTTTGAGGTGTATGCTCAGCTGGGTACAGTGACACATGCCCATAATCCCGGCATTCTGGGAGGCTGAGGCAGGGGGACTGCAACTGAGCATAGCCTGGGCAGCTCAGAGACTTAGAAAAATCCTGACTCAAAATTAAAAGGTGGGGGGCCGGGGATTTAGCTCAATGGTTCCAGCGCCTGTCTCTCAAGCACAAGGTCCAGAGTTCGATCTCTGGTACCAAAAAAAAAATTTAAAAGGTGGGGGCTGGGGATGTAGCTCAGTGTGAAGCCCCCCAGTTCAATCCCCAGTACTGTCAAAAACAATTGCATGGGTAACACTCCACAGATGTTACCCCTTGCTGAAATGTTCATTGAAATAGAATGTTTGCAGAACGACGTTAGGATGCACATTATTTAAGCGGAAAGGTAAGAGTTTGAAGCTAAGCCCCCAGGGTTCTCGGTTTCTTTAAGACCATGAGGTGGGCAGACCTGACAATCCGCATCCTAACCTCAGACCCCACTGCCTGCCCTGTGAGCCCTGACCTCTGGGGACAATCACCTTGCAAGGCAAAGGGACTTTGCAGATGGGACTCGGGTGAGCTCCTTGAGGTGGGATTCTCTGGCTTGTTGGGGGAAGGATCAGTGATCACAGTTCTTCAAAGCAGAAGGCGGCAGGAGAGGTCAGAGTGTTGTCGTGATGGCATAGGATGGAGCACCAAGGGGCGCAGGTGGCTGCTGGCAGCTGGAAAAGACGGGGAGGCAGATTCTCCCCAGGGCCTCCAGAAGGAGCCAGCCTGGTTGACACCTTGATGTCTGTCCAGGGGACCCAGGTCCAGCCTGCAGACTGAGATCATACAAGCGTCTTGTTTTAAGCCTGCTGGATGTGTAGTAATTTGATAGGACAGAAACAGGAAACTAACACAGACTCTAAAAGTCAAGACATTCTTCTGTCCAGCTTCAGGGCTCACTCCCTCACTAAATGGGAACCAAGCAGGCCACGGGCTCCCCTGGGCCCAGCATGTGGAAGAGAGAAGCAGTGGACTTGCTGGTGGGGAGCTGAATTCCCATCAGGAGGTGTACAGCAGGCTGCAAAGACTCATCCCCTCACCTGTGAGGCGGGCTGCTGGCTGGTGGGCACCCACACTCCTGTGCAGGCAGACACAGTGACGTGTGTGTGACCACCAACAGGCATGTGCACACACGTGGACAGTACCCTCGTGTGCACTGCACAAATGTCAGCTCCCTCCACCGTGGTCCCCTCGGGTGGTGGAGCATATGCCGAGGACCACTTCGACACACCTGCCCTCATCCACCTGGGCCCCAGGCCCTCCGCCCCATCCCAGCTCGGGGTCCCTGCACTCGCAGGATGATGAATCCAGCTGGTTCCAAGAAAGAGCCTTTGTGTTGTGGGCTGTGTGGGCGCCTTTGCCCATAAGGATCTTGGCAGCGCCAGGCAGTGCCATTGTCTGTGAGAAGCTGGGTGTGCACACGTGTACGTGCGTGTGGGAGCACATATGTGCACATGTGACAGGGGCTGGCAGGTCCTGGGCCTCAGGAAGTTGCATCAAGTCCCCAGAACTTATGCCACTCCCCAGGCACCTGTGCCTTCCCCCTCCAAGGTCCCATCACGCTGCCAGTTGGTTCCCATGGTGTGGGCCCTGCTCTGGGTGCCAGCTGTCCCTCAGGCAGCCCCTCCTGTGGCCTGGCTCCCCACGCAGGCCAGGAGGGACAGCAGGAAGGACAGAGGCCAGAGAGGCTCTGATTTCCATGACAACCATCGAGGTCTAGGGCATTGTGAGCTGCAGCTGCTCATGTGCAGGAGGGAGTGTGATCCTGAGAGAAGGTCTGCCCTGCACCCCCAAGGCAGGGACCACCCCTCTTGCTCTCGGGCTGTCGGCACTTGAGTATGTGCAAATATATGAGTGTGAGCTTGTGTGCAAGTGTGTTCCTGGGCATGTGACCGTATGTGCAAGTTTGTGCAAATGTGTGCATGTGTGTGTTGCATGTGCTTGAATGCACATGGATATATACGTGTGCTCAGGACCAGGGAGAGCTGTCCCAAAAGGCTGGCTGGAGAGGAAGGGGCCCCGGGCAGGCAGCAGGGGTAAGGACACGATCTCTCAGTACCCTCAGGAGGAGATGAGGAGCAGAGCGGGAAGGAGCCAAAGGAACCCTTTGACCCTGAGGGAAGGGCCAGTGCAGCCCAGGATGGGACCAGCAGTAATCAGGGCGAGAGGAAGCGAATGAGCCAGCACAGGTGGCTCCAGACAGCCCGGACACTGCCACGCCTGCCACTGTCCCCAAGCCCTATGAAATGCAGCCCCTCAGACCAGCCTGGCCTCCCATGAGGTGTGAACAGGACCAGCAGGAGCCCGTGGGGTGAGGCAGACCCTGGTTTCCAGCCCCAGCCCTGAGGATCGCATGGAGCAGAGTTCTGCCCTGCCCAGGGCCTGGCCTGGGCCCTGCACCCTTCGAACATCAGGAACCCCTGGGTCTGCTTCACCAGGAGCTTTACCAGGCTGCCATCAGCTGTCCTCAGCCACTCCCAAGCACTGCGCAGGCATCACAGAAGCAAGGCACATACACACACGTACACATATACATACACACACACATATATGCACACACGCACACACAGCAGAGCAAGAGCCTGCACCCCCTGTGCTGTTTGCTCAGATTACACCCAGGCCCTGCACCCTGCTGTCCCCTGGGGGTGTCCCCCAGGCCCAGCCTGTCCTGCGCTCTGCTCTCCCCTAGTGGCTCAGAGAAGCCCTGTAACTGAGCTCATGTGGCCCTGGCCAGTGTCCAGGGCGGGCACAGTGGGCTTACAATTCTGTCCCTCAGGGAGTTTCCGACATCGGTGACAGTGGTGAGTAAATGGACCTTCTTACTGAGCTTGGAGCTCCACAGACCTGTGACTGTCTTCATTTTATGTCTGTCGGACCCCCTGCAGGCTGGCCTGCTTCTGGCCCTGGGCGGAGGGGCCCGGGGGTCTAAGGGCCACTGTCACCCGAGGGACGCAGACTGGTGAGTGACCAGCAGTCAGGAAGGTTCCCCGCTGGAAATGAGCGGGAGGACAACAGCGTCCATGGTGACAGCGTCCACCTGGGCCCCGATCCACGCTCACTGCTGCCTCCCCTGCCCCTCCTGCCTTCCAAACCCTGCACGCCCATGACATGAGGCACACAGCAGGGAGGGCAGCTCCTCCCTAACAGGGAACACTCTGCCAGCAGGGAAACGGGGGCTGCTGGCATCACCCCCAGCCTGGCACCCTCAGAGGACCTCCTGTCTCACACTGTCCGGGCCCAGCCTTTGTTTGCCTCCCAAACAAAGATCTGAAATGCCCCATGAATCTATTCCGGATGGTCGCTGGTGGAATGGGCTTTGGGTTTCTGCTGATTCAAAAGGGAGGAAGCCGGGGCAGGACACGCAGAACAGAAGGGGCCATTTCTCTGAGGAAGCCGAGCCGCCCATCACTCTGTTCAAGCAGCTCAGTGACCCCGATGTCCCTCCAGGCCAGGAGCCCACAAGCCGCTGTCCTCTGCCTCAGGGTCTCACAGGCTTCAGGGCCACTCCCCAGCCCCCTTCTCCTGCTGGCTGATGGTGGGGTCACTCTGCGCCCAGACGCTGCACTGGGTCCTTGTTACAGAGCCTCTCTCAAGCCCAGAGGGGCCTTGTTTTCCAAAAGAAAAAGGAAACATTTTGTCGGTCCTGGGCCCTTTGCACTGAGCTACATCCCCAGCCCTTTTTAAATTTATTTTTATTTTGATACAGGGTCTTGCTAAGTTGCCTAGCCTGAGAAGGAACTTGCAGTCTTGCTGCCTCAGCCTCCCAAAGTGTTAGGATTTCAGACATGCACCACCATGCCTGGCTCTAGAATTGATTATGATAAGAGAAATACAACCGCCTCGCAAAACATGGCGCTAGAAGAGAGAAAGCGTAGAGAGCCCAGGGAAGAGAGCAGAATAGGGAGGCAGAGGGTGCGGGCAGCCTCCACCCCAGGCCTCCCTCCCCTCCGTCCTCCTGCTCCTCACAGTGGTGGAGGAGGCCCAGCACCCCAGGGAGGTGGCTGCTCTCCTGAGGGCACAGGTCCAGCCCAGACTTCACCAGAGACACCCAGAAATGCAGCTGCAGAGGCCCCGAAGCCTCGCTCCCCTCTCTGGCCTGGGCTGCAGCTGCGGGCAGACGGGATCCCGTAACAGAGCCCCAGGTCCAGGCCCATGGCATGGGGGTCACCGAGGGTGCTGAGCAGGGCACCCACAGGGGAAGCTCAGGGACAGCAGGGAGGAGGGAGAGCGAGAGAGGGAAGCTGCCCGAATGAAGTCGCCCGGGGCTCTGGGTTCCGACTCCCGGGACCATGGGAGTCCTCCTTAGGGAGGCCTGAATTGTGTCGCCGGCCAAAATATTTGTGGAAACCTTCATCTCAGTGCAGCCTGGCTTGGAAATGGGTCCTCTGCAGATGTGCATTGGCGGGAAGATGAGGGTTCAGTGGGGGTCCTTGATCAAATGACTGTGTCCTTATAAGAGAAGACACCCATGGGAGGCCACGCGGGGCACAGAGAGGAAGCCAAGTATGGTGCCGCGGAGACTGCATGACTCAGCCACAAGCCCAGGGCCCAAGGAGAATGCCCACAGACCCCAGCGGAGAGAGGCAGAAAGGGCCCTGCCCCATCCCAGGAGCCTCCACACTGTCAGACCTTTGGCCTCCAGAGCTGAGAGAGGGTGTCACTGCTGCTTCAAGCCTTTCGTCATGGAGTCCTCGGCTACAGCAGCTACAGAGCATTGTGGCCTCTGCCGGGCCTGGGCCACCAGCCAAGCTCAAAGTAAGGACCCCTCTGGCTGAAGCCACAGAGACAGGAAGGGCCCAGAGCACAGGGCTGTCCTCCTCCTGCAGGGCCACCTCCCTGGGCTGGCCTGGGCCACTCTGTCTTCTGGTTCAGGAGCACGAGTTTCGCTGGAGTTGGAAGCAGCTCTTGGGGTGTCTCGTTCCCAGGTTCGGGGGCCAGAACTCTCAGGGGCCAGGCAGGCATCAGGGGCCTGCACAGAGGCCGAGGGCCAGGGCAGGGAGCCAGCAGGGTAGGGAGGACACCCGAACGGGGTCCCCATGCAGTCACCGCCGCGTGTCACCAGGGATTTGTGAGGGAGGCCTGACAGGAGTGGGGGCCTCAGACAGAGGCCCACCTGGAGTGCCTGGGAGCTCCCCCTCTCTTCCGTCTCCCACAGCCCATCTGGATCAAGGCTCCTGGGGGTGAGATCCCCCTGGAATAATAGAAACGGTGACAAGGGGCCTTTGGCTTTGGGGAGCAGTGTGGGCCCCGGATGACCTGAAAAGTGGTGAGGGGCGAAGAAGACACCTCCAGAAGTCAGAGCAGACCCGGGCGTCCCCAAGTCCCTGGCTAAACCTCCATTCCTCAGGTGGCTTCCCCAAAAGTTTTAGGGTGGGTTTCATCTTCCAAACCACCAAGGCGGCAGAGGGGGCAGAGCTCTGGGTAGGGCTTTCTATTGGACAGTGAAGCCACTAGGCTGGGGCAGCAGTGCCGAAGGGAGCGAGTGAAATGGTTCCGCAAAAATCCCATAGAGAAGGAAACACGTCGGCCAACGTTATTAAATATAAAGCCGTGATACACATTTAAACATTTTTTTCATTTTTTCTCCGAATGGTCCCTGCAGCTTGCTTCTGGAGAGTGTATGGGACACTCTGGAAATCTGATTTTCATCGTTTGTTTTTCACGAAACCTGGGTCTGCCCCCTGCCCCAGCCCCTCCATGGAAGCCTACTGCGTCCCACTCAGTGGCAGGGTGTCCCTGGGAGGGGTGGCAGGCAGCTGTGCACACTGGAGCTGTCCGGCCTGCAAGGGGCTTCACTGTGTCATTTAGCACCGGCTGCCAGCGTGTGGCTGAGCACTGTCCTCACTCCCGGCAGAGGGACAAAGCTGAAGGGATTTTTGCAAGAAGCTGAGTGAGGTAAATATTGTATGCCCATGGTGGGAGTGACTGACGGAGGAGACAGGGAGGGGTTCACACTGTACCTTGTGCCCAGGGTGGCCAAAGTCCCCAACCCGTGAGCCCTTGGGAATAAGCAGGCACAAAGGCAAAACCTCCCAGCTGAGCGCTAATGGGGCTCTCACTGGGGGGTGCCAGGGCATCACAGTGGGAAAGGAGACTTCTCTGCCCACCCTGCAGCAGGGACCTGACACAGAGGCCCAGGCACCTGTGTGGAGCCAGCCACCTGGGGCGAGTCCTGTGGGGGCGAGTCCTGTGGGAGCGAGGGAAGGTCCCTGATTCTGGTATCTGGTGACTTCCTTCCTGCATTACTGAGGAAGCCGTACCCCCGCCCTTTGCCCTATATTTCAGCTTTTTGACAATGACATGGTGACCATGGTAGAAGGGCCCAGCTTACTGCCATGTTGCTGCCATCAAAGTGGATGCTGGGGCGTCTCCCTTTCCCCCACAGGGCTCCCACTCCCCCCACCCTGACTGCCCGCTACCTGAGGATGTGGAGGTAGAAAGGTGGCCCCTCCATAGCCATCCTGGTAGCTGTGTTGTTACTGGCATATTTCAAAGCTGGGGTCCCTACTGAAGCCAAGGAGTACAGCTGCTAAGGCCATGTTGGCTCTGCAACCTGGGAAACCCCACAAAGCCCCAGCTGGGCACTGGATGGGGAGGCCTTGGGCAGGAGCAGAGTCCTGGGCTGCTGGGCTGGTTTCTGCGTCCTGCGATGAGACTCTCCACTCACTCTGAGTGGGACAGATCTCGGCTTTCCCAGGCAGGGAGGAGGAAGAGGAGCGAGCAGGGGCTGCGAAGGGACCCGCAGATGGGCTGTGTTCATCCAGGCACTGTGGCCCAGCCTCACCACACAAGGCAGCTTCTTCCCATCTCACACAGGGCTCTGTGATGGGGTGTATGGGGGAACAGGCTGCCCCTGGGGGCCGGCCACTCCTTAATGACACAGCAGTGTGTCCCCACAGTTGGGGTGGAAGATATAGAGCCCTTGCAGTGGCAGGGTGTGGCCCATACCTGGCACCAGAGTCCTCCTCTTTCCATGAGACACATGCAGAGCAGTGTTGTCTTCCTTCCGGGGTCCCAGAGAGAGGGGACAGGAAGGTGTTGAGAAGGGCAGGCCATGGGGGGATGAAGAGGTCAGGGAGGGACAGCATGGCACAGGGGAGGTGGGAGTTGTACCCCCACACACACACCCAAGGTGAAGCAGTCACTTCCAAAGCTGCAGTTGGGGCCGTTATGAAGGGAGCAGCGCAGGGCGAGCGGTCCTTTCCACACTCCTGCAGCCAGGGGCCGGTCTGACCACACTCAGGACTTCTTGTCTTCCAGAGCTACAGGATGATAAACCGCTGTCATCTAACCTGCCCCGCCCAGGTATTCTTCTGGAGTGGCACAAAGGGACTGAGACAGCAGGGGGAGGTGCTGAGACCAGCTGGTCCAATCGCGATTCTCAGCTGGGATAAGGAGGGCTTGATCAAGATCCCCCCTCCACAGATCAATGGCAGCAGAGCCATTAGCCACAAAAATGAGACGGAAGTGAAGGGCCTGATCGGCGATCAATACTGGGTTAACCAGGACAGACAGGAAAGGGCCCAGCAGAGGACACTGGGGCCTGCCGCTGACATCTCAACCAGAAGAGGCGGCCCAGGCAGCACTTATCACCCACACCTCCAGAGAAGGACCTGCTGCTGCCAGAAAGTCTGGGCTCACTGCGGCCCCAAGGACTGCAGGGGGTGCCAGGTGCTCGGCTTTCCTGGACACCAGGTCCCCTGGAGCCCGAGGTCCCAGGAGAGCCAAGTAGCAGCGCGCCACCAAAGGAAGGCAGCCTTCGGTGCTGGGGCTTGGGAGTCACAGGCGCCCCGGCTGCCGCAGCCTCACTAGCTGGTGGAAGCCAGAGGAGCAGGCACAGGAAGGGTGTGGTGCTCGTGGGAGAGAGGGCAGGAGACAGGCTGAAGAGCCCAGGATGCTGCATGGGCCGGCACACGGCAGTCAGGGCAAGGTCACTCAGCCTGGCCCTACCTCCCACCCCGCTTCCCCGCAGCAGAGCTCAGGCTCCAGGAGAGACCTGGGGGCTCCACTTTCAGTCCCTGCTTGCTGGGAAGGGGTGGCTGCCCCAGCTCACCAGCCAGTCAGGAGCTTTGCCCGGGAGGGAGGGACGGAGCAGCCCCACCTTCCCTCCTTCAGGGTCTCAGACACTTGGGCCTCTGGGCCCACTCAGACCGCTGTGGGAGTTAAGAGAGGTGGCAGATGCAGAGGGGCTGACTGAAGCCCAGCACCTAGCAACTACGCATTCCTGCTACCATCCAAGGTGTCTGAGCACATGTCTGAGTGCGTGTGTTCTGCTTGCACATGCATGCGCATGAATGTGTGCACATGTGCGCCCTGCTTACACATGTGTATTGCACAAGTGCGTGCATGCATCTGCATCCCCAGCTTATACATCTGTGTGCACATGTGTGTCTGTGTGTGTACACGCATTTCCACAGCAGGAGTTGCTGGCAGGAGAGAGACCCACAGAAGCTCAGTCCACTTCCACGCCTGCTGGTTTCACCTTGTTCCCAGAATTCCAGAGACCATGGTCAGTGACAGAAGTGTCTGTGGCAACCTGAGGTCTCACTGGGAAAGAGAGGACAGCCACGTTTCCTTCGGGTACCCGACAGAGCGCCAGGGACTTGGGCAGGGTGGAAATGAGGCCCGGCCAGGCAGGGCGGCCACTGAAGGACACCCACGCCACTGCCATTCTCAGCACAGGCTCCTCCCCTCTCAGCCCATCCAGGTCCCAGGCAGCCCCTCAGGTCTCGGTCCCTGCAGGCCCTAGCATGGGAACCACGCGGCCTGGGTCAGGAGCCACTCCCCCTGCAAGCAGCTGGCCAGGCCCTGAGCCACTGTGGTCTATGCTGGAGAAAGGGCCCACAGTCACCATGATGGTTGTAACTGCAGCCCCGCCATGGGGCAGGAGCACCAGGCCAGCTGTCCCCAAACTGTCCCTAAATGGACAGGCTCCTCAAAGTTTTCTGGGCCTGTGGGTCCCAGGCTCCTCACATGAGAACAGGGAACAGGGCTTCTCAGACTCTGCGCCACCCGGGGAGACGAAGGCCTTGGGAAGGAATCAGTGATGCCTACAGCCCCAGGACCAGGGACGCACTCAGGGGTCCAGTGAGCCTGGAAGACCTCTGCAAAGGCAGGAGCTGGGGGTGGGCAAGGTTGGCAGAGCGGGGAGATGGGGCTGGGACAGGAGGCGGGAGGGGGGAAGAGGAGGGGCCTCCAGGACAGCCAGGTCAAAGGCTGCTTGGCCCATGACAGGAGGGCAGGAGCGCGACCAGGAAGAGGGCTCAGAGACACTGAGAAGAGAGTGTGAGGCCAGGTCTTTCTGTGCCTCAGTTTCCTCAAAGCCAGAATGGCCAGAGCGTCCAAGGGTGCAGAAGTGTGCAGGAGGAGGGATCACAGGAGGTAGCAGCTTTGTACCAGACAGCAGCATCTCAGGGACCACGGAGAGGGGCCAGCTGTGACGGAAAACACAGAACAGGGGTTCGGGCAGCCAAGGCCGCAAGGCAGAGGGTGAGGGCTCCCCTGGGGGACAGAGATGTTCTGAAACAAGATGATGCTCACCCCACCTTCCAACTGCACTAAATGCCACTGAGTTCATCTCTTTGAAATCATTTTTATGTTACACGAGTTCACCTCAACAAAATAAAATTTAAGAAATAAAGTTAAATGACAGTCGTAACCGTGAAGAGCAGACACCCACCAGGAGACACCCACGAGGCGCTCAGCAGGCTGCGAGCCAGCGAGTCATCACGAGCCCTTGGGTGGGGCCTGTGAGCCTTTCAGGGCTGCAGGACAGAAGCTCAAGCGGGTGAGCTGCTTGCTCAAGGGGCGAAGAGGAACCGGAAGGATCCAAGTCTCAGCAGTCTGACTCTTGGAAGACACTTTTGAGGAGGGTTACAGGAAGAGGTGACCGGAAGTGGGCAGGAGATGGTGAGAGCTGCCCTGCCAGGTCCCCACTTGAAGGCAGCATCCTGAGCCCCAGAACTGGCACTAGGGAGACACTGTCCAGGGAGCCCTGAACTGGCCGTGGGAGAGCCCCCAGGAGTGGACACCAGGTGTCCACGGTGACCTTCCACCCCACCCCCGGAACCAGAGCCCCGCTCCACAGACCCGCAACCCCAGTGAACAGGTGCCACTGAGGTCTTTCTTTGAAATAAGATCTTTTAAAAGGGTATTTTGGAGATTTTCATTGTCAACACTGGAACTCAAAATGAGCCGTTCCTCCAGCACAAACCTGCAGCCTCAGCCCCAAAGGACCCGGGCCTTCCCGACATCCTCCCTGGTCCGGCATAGCCGGCCTCTGCTGGCGCTGTCCCCACTGTCCTTCCTCTGCACCGGGCCCGTGCGAGCTCAGAGTCCCTCTCTGAAGGCAGCCAGAGCCCCCTCGACGCCCCATTCCACAGAAGCCAGGGCTTCACTGCTCCAGACCTCCCAGGGCAGCCCCGCACCCAGACTGAGCCCACCCACCATGCACAAGGCCTCCTCTGCCAGGGTGGCTCTGTTCCCGGATGTGCCACACGCCTGCTCGGGGACCCCCAGTGCAGTGAGCCCCAGCTATGAGCTGGCTGCCTGGAGGGGACGGCCAGACCCCGGTGAGCACAGGGCAGAGAGTGCCCAGCACCGGGCCGGGGACCAAGGGGACCAAGGGGACCCAGCAGGACCTGAGCAGGCCTGGGCCTCAGCCACCCCCGGGCCTCATCCCAATTCCGCCCGCGGTGGCCGGGAAAAGCCCCTGCGGGTGCTGGAGCAGATGGGCGGCTCCAGACCCCGACCAGCCTCCATCTGTCCCGACAGTCGAGTGCCCAGGCGGCCCCTCCTCCCGGCCCACCATCTGCCGCCCTGCCGGGCCTCCGCCTGGCTCCCAGGCCTTCGCGGGGGTGTGGGCGGGAGCCAGAGCCAGCCCAGGCTGGGCCGGCCCCATCTGGCACCTCCGGGAAGGGGAAGGGCCGCAGGGGTGGCTGCAGGCCTGGCCGGCGGTCTCAGCACAAGATGAAGGCCTGAGGAGGTGGAGAGAGGGGCAGACCCAGCTCCCGCCCTGCAGGCTCGCCGCTGCCCGCCCCCACCCCCGGACCCGCAGCAAGGACACCAGGAGCCCTGTTCGGCTGGCTGAGAACCAGCAGCCAAACCCAGAAATCAGAAATCAGCGACCAGAGGGCTAGACGGCCGCCTCTGGGGCACGCAGGCCTCTGCGGGGCCTGGAGAGGCGGCGGCGCCACCTGAATCCCCTCGGGGGATTCCCTGGTGGCCGAAGCCCCTGAGAGCCCAGGAGGAGGAGGCCCGCGTGCAATGCGGGCACCCCCGCCTGTGGTCCACCCTGGGCCTGAAGGGCTCACGTGGGGTCCCCCTGCTCCTTCCACAGCGCACCCCACCGCCTCCCCACGGCCCTCCTCACTCCCGAGCCAGAGGCCCAGGGCTGTGAGTTCTGCGGCGTGAGAGGAGGCAGGCCTGCCCCGGTCCAGCCTGCTCCCTACCGGGGTTGACTCTGTTCCAACCTGATCTGACGCCCCGGGGCCTGGATGGAGGGTCTGGGCAGTACAATAACACAGGGACAGTGTTAGAGACCCCAACCTAGCAGGTGCCTTGTCCAAAACCGGAAAGCAAAACTGGCAAATTTGTGGCTGGACAGCGCCACCTGGCGGACATATCAGAGATGATCAAAGGCAAAGTCATTTTGTTTTGGGTTAAGAATTTTCAGTCTTGGGATTTCTACCCCTACCTACACCTGCCGCTGCCCTGTAGGGATCTGTGACTATTAGAAACCTCTGCCTCTCGTGTGGTTCATTGGGAGGACCCTTTCCTAGCATGGCCGAGGCCCTGGGTTCTATCCCCGGTGAGAGAGAGAGAGAGAGAGAGAGAGAGAGAGAGAGAGAGACAGACAGACAGACAGACACCGGAGATTTAGTTCAGTGGCTCCACCACCTGAAAAAGAAAGAGAGAAAGAAAGACAGACAGCCCCTCTTTGCTTAGCATGATGATCTCCAGGTCCACCTATTCTGTTTTCCTTCAAATGAATGATTCTATTCTTCACAGCTGAATAATACTCCATTGGATGCATATATTATACACCACATTTTCTTTATCTTCTCATCTGATAATGGGCACCTAGGCTGGCTTGGGAACTGTGCTTCCATAAACATGAGTATGCAGGAATCCTCATAGTATGCTGACTTTAATTCCTTCAGGTATATACCAACAAGTGCTTCAGCTCTAGTTTTAGTTTTTTGAGGAATTTCCATACTGACTTCTATACCAGCTTTTCTAGTTTACATTCCCACCATTCATTATGGGGTTTCATTATGGGTTGCTTTTTCTTTTCTTTCTTTCTTTTTTTTTTTTTTTTTTGGTACCAGGGATTGAACTCGGGACCTTGAGCTTGCCAGGCAGGTGCTGAGCCACTGAGATAAATCCCCATGGGGTTGGTTTTTGCTTTTATATTCCTGGTGATTATCATCTTGAATAGGGTCAGGTAGAATCTCAATACAGTTTTGATTTGCGTTTCCCTAATAGCTAAAGATGTTGAACATTTTTTCATACACTTATTGTCCATTTGTACTCACTCTTTGGGAAGAGCTTGTTGAATTCATTTGTCCATTTACTGATTGGGCTATTTGATTTTTTATGTTAAGCTTTGGGGGCCTTTATATAGTCTAGATATTAATTCTCTGTCAGAAGCGTAGCTGCCAAAGGTTTTCTCCCCTCTGTCCGTTGTCTCTTCACTCTGTTAGATGTTTCCCTTGCTGTGCAGGGACGTTTATAGTAATTTGACGTCGTCCCATTTGCTGACTCTTCCTATTATTCCCTGTGCTGCTGGGGTCCTATCCAGGAAGTCTCTGCCTGTGCCCATGGCTTCAAGTGTTTGCCCTGTTTTCTTTTAGCAGTTTCAAAGTTTCAGGTCATCTACCGAGATTTTGATCTTTGATTTTTGTACAAGGTGAGAGATTGGGATCTAGTTTCAGTCTTCTACCAGTGGGTGTCATTTCTGCAGCACTATTTGTTAGCAAGGCTGTCTTTCTCCAGTGTGTGTTTGTGGCTTCTTTCTCCAGAGTCCGATGGCTGTGGTGTCTTGGGTTTCTCTCTATGTCCTCTGTTCTTTTGGGCCACACATCTATTTTTGTGTCAGTACCATGCCGTTTTTGTTATTATGGCTTTGTAATACAATTTGAAATCACGTATTGTGATGCCTCCAGCTTTACTTTCTTTGCTTAGAAGTGGTTCGGTGGTGCCTCAGTTCACAAACTTGATTCTTTCCACAATTCTGGTCCCAAACTGAGTTGGACGAGAGCTGAATCAAATTCAATGGTTAGGTTCAATGTTGACCTTATGGGAAATTTGATTCAGTTCTCATCCAGTTCAATGTGTGACCAGAATCGTGGAGAGAATTGAGTTGTGAAGGTACCTCTGTATTCTGGTCTTTTGTGTTTCCACGTGAATTTTAGGGTTATTTTTTCTGGTTCTGTGAAGAATGTTGTTTGGAATTTTGATGGGGCTTGCACTGACTCTGTGGATTGCTCTTGGTAATATGATCATTTAAACATTAGTCCTGACTATCCATGAACACGGGAGGGCTTCTCATCTGCTGGCGTCTTCAGTTTCTCTCTTCAGTGTTCTGTAACTCACTGCAGAGGTCTCTTACCTCCTTGGTTAGATTGATCCCTACGTAATTTTTTGGAAGCTAGTAGGAATGGAATTATTTTCCTATTTCTTTCTTAGCCATTGACGTATTAGTATTAGTATTGGTTTGCTCCCTGAAGATTCTTTCAGTAAAAACAGAGAAAAAGGGAAAATTGCCATTTTGTAGCCTCTCATTAAATAATTATTTCTTGAAAGGTCACTAATGGCTAAGACCATTAGATGAAAGGGTAATGGAGCATGATGGGGTGAGCTTGGGCTGTGACCCCATCCCCACCAACATTCTCCAAGTCACCCGTGTGTCTCCATGGCAACCACAAAGCTTTCCCCATGGGGTGTTCTGGGAAAAAAATGAGAGACGAAGAGGCTGAATCCAGTCAAGCTTGAGGAGCTAAACTCCCACTTTCAGGATTTCTGGAACTACAGTGCCACCACTAGGAAAGAATCAGACTCAGCACACGTGGGACATTTCCCAGGACCACCAGTCTGGTCTCTGGCACCCGTCGCAGGTGGCACGGAAGAAAGGGGGCTGGCCTTGTGCTCCGGTCTGAGAGGGGATGCCATGGAACTTGGGTTAACTTTGATTCCCTTCTGGCAGAGCTTAAATTATTCCACACAGAGCTCCACATGCAGACAGAGTGCCTTTCGCATGACTGAAGTTGCAGTGTTGGCTTCGAGGCCGGAAAGTACTTTAGCCAAAAGGGAAAAGCACAGGAACAGGACATGAACAGGGCGGGGGGGCCTCGTCAGTACCTACCGAACCCAGTAACACCTCTGCGGGGGTTCAGCGTGCTCCTCTCTCATCTTTAAGCATTTCAAAAATTTTCATTTTAAAAATCCAAAAAGGAAAACATCCCCATACCCCAGACACATGATCAGGCACCCTGGAAATCTGACTGCAAAAGTGGGCTCATCCTTGTCCTGGATCCCACCTTCTCTCTGTCTCAGGGTCGGGATCAGGAGAGGGAGGGCCCTGGGTGCTGTTGCTGCTCCTCTCTGGCTCCCATGACCTCACCCGGTGAGGCTCCCTTCACTGACCTCAGCCCCGCCGAGCTCCAGCAGGCTGGACGTCTCTCTCCCGCCCTCCTGGGCTTTCAGACCTCCTTGGACACGGCACTGGAAATGGGCTCGACCTGAGCTCCTCTGCTGAGGCCCCGCATGCCCTCTCTGTGCTGGGTGGGCACAACTGAGGCCTCCAAGATGCCCATGTCCTCGTCCCTGCACTAGGATGGTGACGCCTTAAGGGCAGGCGAGGTGCAGACCCCCGAGATGGGAGACTGTCATCATGGGACACCTATCCGAGGGGTACAGGGACTAAGGGAAGGTGTGACAGCAGGAACAAGGGTCGGAGAGAGGCAACGAAGCAGCTGGAGACCCCAGGCCTGGGAATGGGGTGGCCCCTAGAAGCAGGGAGTTGAGCAAACAGATCCTCCCTCCCAGAAACCTCTGGGGGGAAACAGCCTGGCTGATACCTTGCTTTTAGCTCAGTGAGACCTGTGGGACTTCGACCTCCAGAAAGTGGAGAAAATAAATTTGCATATTTTTTGAGACAGAAAGGTTTGAGGTGTGCAGTTCAGGATGAGCTTGAACTCACAGCAATCCTCCTGCCTCGGCCTCCCGAGTGCAGGAATTACAGGTGTGCACCACTATGCTGGCAGGAGTAGTTCTTTGAACTGAAGCAGAGATTTGCTCCAATCAGGAGCAAGTCTCCTTTCCACTGAGGGGCAGTTTTTGTTGTCTGGACTTTTGGGGAAATGTCATGTGCCCAAGTCAAAACCACAATCCAAATGAGATCATAAATAATTGAAATTAAGTTGGCATTAATTTTGGATGTTCAAAATATTTCACAGAGCGTGCGTCCCTGGGTGTGGCCTGGTTGGTAGAACTGGATGTTCTCTGTGGCTTTGGAGGTGAGTTCTGCTTTCACCTCTGCACTGCAGGGCAGCCTCCTCCAGGATGCTTTCCTCTCTCCACCCCTGCCTGCCTCTGTCCCCGCTTTCCTCCTCCCGCCCTGGTCTCTGCCCACCCCCCCGCTACCTCGGCCTGCAGGGCGCTCGGAGCTCGGGTCAGCACATTGCCACCCACACATGCATTTTGCATGGAGAGTTGTAGCTGTGGCCTTGATTATCAGAGGTTCTGAGAGCTAAACGGGACAGAGGACCTCAGCTCCAGCAATGGCCCTGCACCTGGCTGCTGGGCTGGAATGTGACTCCTACCTGAGAAGGCTCCTAGTCCACACTGATAGAGATTCCATGAGTTAGCATCCTTTTATCTAACCCAGATTAGATGTGGATGGCAAAACAGCATTCACAGCTGGCAAACACTTTCTGCAGCCAAAGTCCTCTCCCCACATGAGGCCTTCCAGCCACCCAGGGTCACACCATAGTCCCAGAGCTCAGGGCCCTCAGGCTGTGAGTGCTCAAGAGCAGGGCCCTAGTGTCCAGCATCCCCTGTCATGTGTGGATTCCCAGGCCTGAGCTAATTTGGGGGTTCCACGGGGTACAGCCTCCCCTTCCATCCCAATCCTTTTAGACAGGAGGAAGCATGCCTCTCCCTAGGCCCTTCATCCAGCAGGCACCAAATAAAGATGAGGAGAGCCTGGCGGCCTTGGAAGACAACAGGTGGAGAAGGAGAACATTTCCCCGAGAGAAGGACAAATGCAAACTTTTGCCACCAAGACAGAGAGAAGGAAGGGAAGCCATCGGCCACCACTCCAGACTCCAGCGGGAAATCTGCGGTGTCCAGGGGCCAGGGCCCAGGCCAGGGAGCCTCTCTCTCCCCGCTTGGGTGGTCCATCTGACCTCACCCACACAGACCCTGGGGACCCGGAGTGCAGGCTCCGGAATCCACGCCACTGCAGCACCCACTCAGCCCCTGCCAACACCCCAAACTCAACCTGTGAACAGCACTGCCGGCCACAACAGTGAGACAATCCAGGAGGACGGCCGTGGAGGATTCTACCCAGGGACGTCCCAGAGGGACACTGTCCCGCCCCATGAGGTCCGCAGTGACAGGCTGGCTGGGCCCCATCTGCCCAGCGTGGCCAAAGGTAGTCCCTTATCTGTCAGTCTTCATTATCGGGACACAAATAGACATCTGTGGCACTGTAAAGTAGAGGCGCTGGAGATAGCCAGTCCTGCCGAGCTTCGCAGGGAGACCCCACGATGATAACAGCGTCTCTGTCTCTGTCGTTTCCCGGGCACCCGCTCCGGGGACCCACAGGACCTCTGTCCTCCAGGCAGAGGCAGCACAGCCCCTCCTGCCCCACCCTTCACACTCCCTATTGTCCCCCTCCCGCCCCCCAAGATGCTCTGGGAGCCAGCAGAGGGAAGGGACCCTGCACCGCCCTGCAGCCTAGGCCCGTGCTCAGCCTCAGCCTGAGCTCTCCTGCTCATATTGGAGTTGGGCCCTAGGACAGGAGGGGAAACCCATTTTCACCAGTGCACCCAGGACAAACCCTTTTGCAAAACTCCAGGCCTAGCACCCCTCGGAGTCCATGGCCAGCCGTAGGTGGAGCCTACCCAGCATCCCAAGAAGATAAGAGCAAAACAGCTTTAGGCCAGGAGCAACTGCGGTTATGGCAGAGCTGCTTCTCACTCGGCAAGTTCGAGACAGAAAGGGGAATCCCACAGACAGCCCCATGGGAGCGGAGGGGCCTCCTGGAGCCGGGGTTGGGGGTTACCCCAAGGCCCCTTGCTGTCCCCCAAGGCTGAGTCCAGCAAATGCCCCAGGTGCAGACCACTGACCCATCTCCCCGCCGTGACCCTGCTGTGTGTCCTGGGGCCGTAACTCAGGGAAGCTGGAGTATGGGTCCATGGAACATTCTAGAGCGGACCCCCTAGATGCAGAAGGAGGGAGGTGTCCATCAGCCCTGGCTGCCCCGGAAGAAGCTCCTGCCTGCTCCAGGGAGAATCTTGGGCAGCGGAGACAAAAATGGCAGATGTCTCATCTTCCTTCTTACAAGGGCTCCTGGCTCTGGGTAAGCAGAACTAGCCAGAGGAGGCCTCCCAAAGGGTCCACCATGCTTCCTGTAGCTGGGTTGAGGCCAGTAGGAGCTCTGCCTCCATCCCAACTCAAGGCACACAAACCAGCTTGAGGGGCACAAAGGCTAACCGGGAGCTGGCAGGCCCTTCTCCGGGGCTCGTGGCTTGGGGGATCTGGGGTGTGGGCTTGATGAATGCCCAGCCGGCACCACACACCCTGTTATCGCACTGCCACACCACTGCCATTGCGTGTGTTCCATTTAATCAGAGAGCACTTGGGAGGCGCTGTTACAAGGAAGGAAATCAGAACCAAAGCCACTGCCTGCGTACAGGGTTTGTAATCTGCATAGACACCGTGGTCCCCTGCCAGCCCCCTTGGGGTGGTGAGATCTGAAATTCACTCTTGTTTTCTTCTCTATGCTTTTCCATATTTTCTCATTTTTTCTGAAATGTGTATAAATTTTTTAGTTAAATTAATTTTAGCATAAAAAGTATGCCTAATGGGCCGGGGATGTAGCTCAGTGGCACCACGCCTGCCTCGAAAGTGCAAGGTCCTGAGTTTGATCTCTGGTACCAAAAAAAAAAAAAAAAAAAATGAAAAAGTGTGTCTATCAATGGAGTACGGCGGTAATGTTTCAATACATGTACACATTGTATAATGTTTAAGCCAAGTTACACATACCTATTTCCTTGAATATTTATCATTTGTGGTAAAACATTCAAAATCCTTTCTTCTAGCTTTTTGAAATGCGTGGTGCATTCCTGTCACTGATGGCCACCTACTAAGCCCAGCACATCACAGGTTCTTGTTCTGATGGGCACATAGTCCCCACTGGTCAGCCTTCCCCACCCTCCCTCCACTCCCAGCCTCTGCTAACCACATTCCACCCTCCAATTCCATGAGATCGACTATTTTAGATTCCAAACGAGTGGGTCATGTGATGCCTGTCTTTCTGTGCCTGGCTTGTTTTATTTAGGAAAATTTTATTGAGAGAAAGATGGCTTCTGTCTAAGAGAAACACAAGGGGGACAGGAAAATGGGTGTCCCGCCGACCCTGCTTCTCAAAGGTGTTTTATGCGGCGGGTTCAAGGTGGGACAAAACTGCAGTCAACTAGAAAGATTGCAAGTACAGTAGTTTAGCTAATACTGATCCAATGAGAAATCACAAGGTGGACAAAACTACGGTCAACCAATAAGATTATGACAAGTATAGTCACTTAGGTAATATTGATTAGATGGGGATCCAATGGGGAAGTGAGTCGTGTATGAGGACTTTGGGTCAGGGATCTTTCCTAGAACTGCAGGTAAGAGCTTGGTCCCCCTCCCAGGTGATTGATACCTATTTAGAATATCAATCACTGCTATTCCTCGTTATGGGAAACACGCAGGTGAGATAGTTTCTCTTCTTTTACAATGCTGACCTTCAGTGAATGTATCTTGACTGTCCTCCATGTTGGCTCCTTGGCTTGTTTTATTTAACACAATGATCTCCATCCAGTTCCATCCATATTCTGAAAGTCAGGCTTTCATCCTTTTATGACTGAATCATATTCCACTGTGTATGTGTACTCCATATTTCTTTACCAGCTGGTGGGCTCCTAGATTGTTTCCATTTCTTCACTCTTGTGCATAGCGCTGCAGTGAATGTGAGACTGTGAACATCACTTGAACGTACTGATTTCATTTCCCATGGATAACACCAGGGAAGGAGGCTACTGGATTGATCATCTAGTACTTCTATTTTTAATTTTGTAAAGAACCTCCACACTGTCCTCCTAATGTACCGGTATGCATCCCACCCTCAGGGTGCAGGGCTCTCCTTTCCCCACATCCTCGCCAGCACTTGCTGTATTTGGCCTTTTGATGACAGCCCGTCTTGCTGGAGCGAGGTGGGAGCTTGTGGCGGTTTTGATTTGCCTTTCCTGAGGACTGGTGATGTTGACTGTTTTTTCCTATATCTGATGGCCCTCTGCATGTCTTTTTCTGGGAAATGTCGATTTAGGACTACACACTTTTTGTGATCAGGTTATTTGGGGGTTTTTGCTGTTTTATTTTGCTGCTGTTGTGTGGTGTTCCTTGTGTATTCTGGATCTCAGCCCCTCATCAGGGCTATGGTTTGCAAACATTTTCTCCCATTGTGCATGTTGTCTCTTCGTCCTGATGATGGCTGTGTAGATTTTTAGTTTGTGGAATCCCATCTGCCTATTTTTGCTCTTGCTTCCTGTGCTTTGGAGGTCTTTCCAAGAAATCCTTGCCCTTCCTAACATCCTGAAGCACTTCTCCTGTTTCTTCAAGTAGTTCCATGGTTCAGGTCAGACGACTAGGTCTATCATGCGTTTGGGGTTGAATTCTGCAGCAGATGAGAGACAGGAGTCTGGCTCCTTTTCCTGCGAGTGGTTAACCGACTTCCCCACACCTGTCAATCACAGACGGTCCCTCCTCCGCGCATGCGCTTGGCGCCTGTGTGCAGTCCACGGCTGCCAACGCCGGGCTTCAGCGCCTGCAATGCTGTTCCCAACGTTTGGGGTCTTTTGTGGATTTTCCCACACAAATGTCAGGATAGTACTTTTTTCCAGCTCTGTGAGAAAAGTCATTGGTATTTTGATAAGGGTCGCACTGATTCTACAGGTGACTTTAGGAAGTATGGACATTTCAAGAGCAAGCATTGATTCTTCTGATTCAGGAAGAATTTTTCTTCAATTTTCCATTTTGTATGTGTCCTCTTCAATTTTTTTCATCAGTTCTTTTTTTGTAGTTTCCAGTGTAAATTATCCTCCAAATTATGTTTACATTTTTAAGTCATTTCAATCAGCTTTCAAAGGAGGGGGACAGAGATTTTGTTACTGGGATTTCAGTTTATGAGTCTACTCTCCAACAAGGACAGGGACTCTCTCCTGTCTGTGTGTCCCTTGCGGCCCTCAGCACGAAGACTGACTCTCTCTGGGGCTTCCCATCACAGGGATTGTCGCTCTACTTAGAGGACAGGAGCTGGATTCTTCCGTGCAGAGCCTCCCCTAACATCCTTGCCTCTGAAAGGCCTAGGAGCCTGTGCTTTTTACTGTTTACATCATTGTATTGCCATCCACAGCTCTTTGCTTCTTGAAAGACTGAAACTCCGCCCCCTTTAAACTACGCCCCCTGGCCACCTCCTCTACACTCCACCTCTGTGGGTTCAGCTATCTTGTCCACCAGGTAGAAATGGAACCGTAGGGTGCTTGTGTGTTATTTCATTCAACATAATGTGGGAATTTCCTTCCTGTTCAAGCGTGGATGAGCTTCCTGTTGTACACACACGCACACTCTGCTTGTCCCGTCATCCGTGGAGGGACCTGTGCTAGCTCCTACTCTCGGTTACTGTGACTGACGCTGCTGTGAACTCGGGTGCACAGTATCCGAGACCCCGTTTTCAGTTCCTCTGGGGAGTATGCAGGAGTGTTACTGCTGGACCACGTGGAGATTCCGTTTAGCCTTTTGAGGCACCATCCTGCTGGGTTCCACAGTGCCTCCCCCACTTCACTTCCCAACCAATGGTGCATGAGGGCTCCAAGCCCCCATCCTCACCCACACCTCCTATTTCCTGCTTTTGATGTAGCTGTCCCAGCAAGTGTGTGGTACCTGCGCTCCTTCTGTGGAAATCACACAAAGAAACGGGAATAAATGTGCCCTCCAGGGGAGGTCGAGGGCAGTCTGACTGCACTCTGGGATCCTACCATGCTGGACCCACGTCTTCCTACATTTGTCCAAACCCAGAAAGCACCCAACACCCAGAGGGAAGCCCGACACAGCCCGCAGACCATTCGAGACAATGGCAGGCTGACGAGGCACCCCGCTGTGACAGCTTCAGCACCCTGGTGGGGGAGGTGGATGCGGAGGATGGGGTGCCACACTCGTGTGGGGACCAGGGGTACAGGCACTCTGTGCCTGCTGCTCAGTTTCACTGTAACCCTAAAACTGCTCTTGAAAGTAGAAAAGGAAAGTGAGACAGGAACAGAATAGGGATGTTCCTGATCCCATGATTTAGGCCCTGACTGAGGTTCTACAGCCAGGTGTGTGCCCAACAGATGGGCCATTTCATGAGTCCAGGGGTGGCCACCCACCAACACTGCTCAGAGTCTTTCTGTGTCTGCAGACAGCATGGCAAGTGATGCAAAGCTTCCGGGAGTGACGGACAGACGGGAAGGATGAGCAGGTGGCCACCAGGAGGACAGTCCCTGTGGGAGCTGGTCTGGGGACCCTTGTGTAGGCTGAGTTGTTGAGGTCCCTTGGCTCAAAACGGGGGAGATGCCCAGCTCACAGGCAGCTTCAGGCACAAACGTGGGACACAGGTGAACACAAAGGGGCAAAGGCTCACACCTGGCAATTCTAGGTGTGAGAGAAGAAATTTCTGGGAAAGAGGAGGAAGGTCGTTCCCCAAGTCGAGGGATGGGGGATGAGTGGAATGGTGAACCTCACGAGGACATGACCACAACCTAATCTCCGGAGCCTGGTAATGGGCACTTACCTGGAATGAGGGACTTCTCAGGCATATGAAGGATGCTGAGATGAGACCTTTCTGCCTGAACCCAGTGACTGTGGCTCTCACATGAATCACACAGGGCCAGACACAGAGATGACAGAAGCAGAGACCGGAGCGACCAGCTCAAGCATACAATTACGAGAACCCCAATCTCATGCCAGGAGACAGACACCAGACAGGGACAAGAGCAGACCCTTGCTCCTCAGGGCCGAGCCCCAGGACCCGCAGGAAATGGGCACAGCCCTAATGGAGCCCAACCCCTCATCCCACCCTGTCCCAGAGTCTGGAGCAATGTGGCCCCAAAGTGCCAGGCCCCCACATCCATCCACAGCTTCCTACACAGCAGGAGGCGTGAGCCAGAAGGGCCTCGAAAGAGGGAGCGCCTCCCTGATGACGGAGCTGACCCACCATCGCACATAATCCTGTTAAAATATTAATTCTCATTTAGCCAGGCAGCAGCAAGATAAAGACCCTGAGAAATCCTACGAGGCAGCAGCAGTTGACACAGCGGAGAAGCCTGCTAATAAACCCTGCCTGGAGAAAATCAGGCTGGCCCTGGTAGTCAGAGAACACCTGGCACCAGGCAGCCGGGGAACAGGGGTGCCTGGGATGGGACAGGACCCAGAGCCAGGAGGGGTACAGGTCTGCTGGTCACTCTGGGGAACAAGAGGGAGGCTGCTTTTCTCAGCGTGACCCCCAAGAGCCAGTGGGCTATTGGGACCCATGAGAAGGAATCTTCACCTACTCCAATGCCATGGTCCTAGAGCCAGCAGTCCCCAGGACGTACATGAAGATCTTTGTCCAGGCCCAGTGGCCTCCCACTGTCCCAGTGTCTGAGGGAGGTGTGGATGCAGCTCCACCCCACCCCTGGGCTGCAGAATTCTCCCCAGAGGGCAGACAGAGCCATCCCGGACCCCATCTGTCTGGGCAGACTCACCGCCATGTCCTCAAGTGAAATTCTTCTGTGTCCAGTTCCCTGCCCACAGGACTCCAGCCAGCCACTGCACACAGCCAGGCCGCTCTACCTTCAGCATCCCCAAGAGCAAGCAGCATGTCGGCCATGACACTTCCAAGATGCTGCTTGGGAGTCAGGAGACCCACCTTCCACCACGCTGCCCCGGGGTCACCATGGGAATTGAGGGTAGGCTCAGGGCTCCACGACTCCTTCAACAGAGGGCACGAGCACCCCCCACAGGCATCTGGGGCTCTCTGGCAGCCACAGCCTGAGTACACCACAGGCCCAGAAGGAGAGAGCAGACCCACAAGGGCACCAGTCCACTGCTGCGAAGTCGGCAGGGAGCAGGGGCACAGGCAGAGGGCACCTGCGGTGACCACTAAGTGCCTACTGTGCCCTGGCCCTGGGCCCACACCGGGGCCTGCTTCCCACAGCCTCCCAAGGGACACACATGACCAGCTATGTCTCATTCACACCGGGTGACGAGAACAGGTATCACTGGCACCACTGGCCCCATGGAAGACAATGCTCTGTACGTCCCTTGGTCACCAGCAGAGTCAGAGTGCAGGCCTGGGCTGGCCAGTCCGGACCTACAGATGGTGCCCTGGACCTGAGTCCCAGGCATGGCTCGGCTGCTTGGGCAAGTCCACCTGCACAGGTGCCAGTGCTACCTGATTCCCCAGGCCAAAGAAGCCTCAGGTCCAGTCCTGCAGGGCCCAAGGAGCCCCGGGCAAGAAAAGCAGCAGACATCTTACATGCCTGTACCACGTCCTCAGGGAGCTGCACTCCACACCCGGGAGGGGCCACCCACACAGCCATGCCTGTCCATGCTCAGTCTCCTAATGAGCTGGGGACCCCAGTGGAAAGAACAGCTGGGGTGCACACTGGTAACCCCAGCACTCAGGAGGCTGAGGCAGGAGGATCATGAATTCTAGTCCAGCCTGGGCTACATATGAGACTTTGTCTCCAAAAAAAAAAAAAACTCAATAACAAAAAGAAAAGCTAGGATGATAACTTTAAATGTTCCTGTCCATTCAGTGGCAAAGAGCAACCTAGAGCCACTCTGGAGGCTGAGGCAGAAAGATCATGAGTTTGAGTAGCCTGGACTACATGTAAGACCCACTCTGTCTCAAAAAAAAAGAATAGCTGGACTGGGGCGATGACCGTCAACATTTCCAAAGTCGGTAGCAAAGAACAATCCTTAAGTCAGGTGTGGTGGTGCATTCCTGTGATCCCAGCACCCTGGGAGGCTGAGGCAGGAGGATCCCAACTTGGAGCCCAGTCTGGGCAACTCAGTGGCTGAATGGAACGTGACCTTGTCTCAAATAAAAATTTTTTAAAAGGCTGAGGATGTAGCTTAGTATGAAGGGCCTGGGTTCAATCCTCAGTAACAACAACAACAAAAAAAAGCCAAGAGTAACTCACATCTGATGTGATCTGAATCTAGGATAGAGGCTGGAGACTGCGGTGAGCTTGGGGCACCTTGAAGTGACAGAGAGTGGAGGTGCTCAACACACACACACAAACACACCAGAGATGCAGACATGCACATGCCTCCATGCACAGAAACACAGGACACACACCTGTACACTCATGCACATGCATGTACACACATACACAATACTCACACATAGCACATCACATCAGACGGACACACACACACTGCACACAACACACCACACCTATACACGGGGGGCCATGTGACAAGAACACAGGCGCCAACTGAAAGACCCCCCCAGGGGCCAAAGCGAGAGCAATTTGAGAGCAAATTAAGGAATATTGAATGAGAATTCAAAGTACTGCATAAAGTAAATCTCTGTGAGTTCACACTGATACAAAGAAATGACTAAATATAGAACTGTGGGGGCAAAACCCCACACTTTACACTTTGTAAATAAATAATGTGGGTGCCGCCCCCCAGGGAGGACACCCTGCCACGGTGGCATGAGGGCACAGGGCCATCTTCCTCTCTGGCCGCAGAGGAGGCTGAGACAGGGAACAGCAGGAGACCTTGCAGTGCGAGTCCCAGCAGGCTCTGCGCGGGAGGCCAGGCGACCATGGCCGACTCCAGGCCAGGTCCCGCTGACCACAGCGCCCTCCGTGCGACATGAGGAGAAGGCGTTTTACCTTAGAGGGCCACCCCCCAAAACCCAAAACCTCAACCCAGTCACGAGAAAACCAAAAACCCCTGCGCGGCGCGCCTCAAAACTGTCACGGTCATCACAAACAAGGGGAGTCTAGGAAAATGTCGTAGCCAAGAGGAGCTGAGGAAGACGGAGGACTGAAGGGCGTGGAGAGGACCCAGGAGAAGAGGGTTCGGTTAAAAGCTAAGGAAACCTGAACCACGGGTGGACTTGGGCTCACGGTAGCTCGTCAGTAAGGCTCATTGATCATGGAAATGCACGATACTAACCTGAGATGCTGATGCGGCGTGACAGGGAGCCGTGCGCGTGCGCGGCGTGTGTATGCGTGTGCGTGCGCGCGCGTGCGTGTTACTAGGGCCTTCTCACTGAGCTACTTGCCCAGCTCTTTTGGAAATGTTTATTTTGAAACAGGATCTTGCTGATTTGCTAAATTGCCTGGATTGAGCTCACATCTGTGATCCTCTTGCTTCAGTATCCCAGAGTGGCGGGATTACAGATGTGCGGGACTGCACCTGGTGTGTACCAGAGCTCTCCATCCTGTCTTGGCAATTTGTTGGGATACCTAAAACTGTTGCAAAATAAAAGTCTATTTTAGGGCCAGCGATTTAGCTCAGTGGTTCCACCGCCTGTCTCACAAGCACAAGGACCCGAGTTCAATCCCCGGTACCAAAAAAAAAAAGGTTACTTTAAAAAAAACAGTTTTGGAGGTGGGCATGGTGGCACATAGCTATAATCCCAGCACTCGGGAGTCTGAGGCAGGAGAATTGCTTCGAGTTTGAGATCAACATGAGCTAAATAGTGAGTGCAAGGCCAGCCTGAGCTGCATAGCAAGACCTGGTCTCAAAAAAGAAGTTTTGCCTATGGCAGTTCAGTGGCACATACTTGTAATTCCAGCATTCTGGGAGGCTGAGGTGGGAGAATCATAAGTTCAAGCCCAGCCTGGGCAACTTAGCAAGCTTGTGGGACTCTGTCTTAAAATTAAAGCACAGTACAATAAAATAAAAGGCCCTGGGTTCAATCACCAGTATTGAAAAAAAAAAAATAGTTTTGCCTCACCAGAAAATATAATAAATATGGTATAAATTTTCCCCTAAATTTATTTATTCATTCAACAAAACTGTACTAAGCCCTTCACTACACAGGACGCTGCCAATCCTTGGGGACACAGCAATGACCAACACACCAGGCCCTGCCTCGAGGGCCTTAGACTCTGCCATCTACCAAGACACACCCAACATCCAAGTGGCAAGCATAAGTGACAAACGTTTACCAGGAAAATATATTCCAAGTCATAAACTCCAACGCTACCCACCACCAACTACCTAAAGAACCAATAACACGGCAGGACCCAGTGCTGGGGCCCCCTTCATCAACCGTCAAGGGCAATAAACACCCTGCCCTTGGGGAGGCAGACAAGCAATCCTGAGGTGGAAAAGCACCTAACCTCTCCAGATAATAGCTTAAGATGTTATCACACCCGCTCAGCCACCAAAGAGGAAGCATAAAAAAAATAAAACTTAAGGGAGGCAGCGCTGAGAGGGCAGAGGGGCTGGGGGCACCACCAACTGCCTCAACCTTTTATTCTTCTGTGGCTCTGGGGAAGGAACTCAGGGCCTCACACATGCGAGGCAAGTGCTCACCACTGAGCTACCCCTTCAGCCCACTTTGACCTTTTCTATGCTAAGGACAAAATTATTCATGACCTCTGTTACAGACAGGAAGACTGCACGGAGGGGGCCAGTACAGTGGGGTTTTATGGTAGAGGAGAGATCGGGCTCAATCTGACTACAACAAAGACAGGCTGTGCTACCCAGCCATGGAACAGGGTGGGGACGGAAAATTACTAAGAGGAAACATCAAGGCCACAGGCATTCTTGCTAGGCCACTCCCCAGGATCCCTGCTGCAAGCAGGGACAGGGAGATCGGAGATTGAAGTGAGGGAGAGGGGGTGAGGAATCTGATCAGATCTCCAGGGTGGAGATCAGACAGAATTTTTGGATTTTTGCCAAATCAACTAGCAAGATGCTAGGCTTAGGCTCAATCAGCCAAGGACAGAGGCCAAGGTCCAGGCCTTGAAGACACAGAAGAGGCTAACTAGAGCTAGCTCAAGGAGATAGTCTTGTCATCTGACACCAGTCCATCAGCAGGAACAAGCAACCCTGAAGTCATTTGTCCAATGCCTCTCTCTAAGAACAGCACCCCCAAGGAAGTAAATGTAATGGAAAAGAAAGAAATCAGGGATGGCAAGGCATTCACAGCTACACTATTTTTTTTTGGTAACGGGTATCGAACTTGGGTCCTTGCGCTTGCGAGGCAGGCAGCAGAACCACTGAGCTAAATCCCTGGCCCGGCTGCACTATTTTTTAAAGAAAAAGGTATATGTGGCCCCAAACCCCAAAAGCATCCTAAGTGAACAAGGCCAGTAAACTGATGGTGTGCTGAAGTGGTTAGAAGAGGGAGTTAAATGTGGGTTCAAGTTCAGCTCCCCCACTCACCAAATGGCCTTAACCTCCTCTCTCTGCCTCAGTTTCCCACCTGTAAAGTCAGGGTTATTCCTAAGTCCCACAGGCAAGCTCAAAGCATCAGTGAGGTCCTGGGTCCAGCCTGCTGCCTGGTCTACAGGAAAAGCCTGGAACCAGCAGCTACACCATGACGCACTCTGAGGCCAGGAAGGAAGCAGAAACCCGTACAGTGGACCAAGGGACTCCACACAGACGTGAACGAGGTGCAAAGCCAGAACAAGGGACAAGTTGGCCAAGCCTGGCAGAAAGGTCCCGAGGACAGCAGGAGCAGACTCTCAGGCTACGTCCAGGTAGGCAGGAGAGGATGAGCGGGATGTGAAACTATCACAGCCTGGAGGGGGCAGCATGAGAAACTGCAGAGTGACAACTCGCACCTGCCCCTGTACCCTCCACCAAGCCCAGTGCTGGCCCCAGATACACAAATCTGCCCTACCTGGCCAGACGTGCACCAGGCCATCAGCTCCCAGCTCACCTGTCCCAACCTGGCACCTGGCACAGCCTATCTGGCGCCTTCTTACACTCCAGCCCTGGGATTCTGTTATCAGCTAGGATACGGCCCCACTGAGAGGGACAGCAAGCCCACTGCATGGGAAGTAAACTACAGCAGGGGTTGCTGAATTCTCCAAGAAGATGAGCCTGGGGCCAAGCTGCCCAGTGCTGGCTGGGGGCCATGCTGTTCAGGACACCCTAGGGGTCCTTTCGGCCACTCCCACTGTGCCAGGGAGCTCCAGGCACCCTCAGCACTGGAGGCACCAGAGGGAGAAAGAATCAGAAAAGAAGAGTGAGTCTGCGCTCTGTGGCAAAAGCCTGGGTGTTATCACATTTCTGCTGCTTACGTCTCATAGGCCAGGACATGGTCACATGGCCAATCCTTGCTGCACAGGATGCTGGAAAATGGAGTCTTCCTTCTGGCAACCATCTTGCCGTGAAGAGCAGCCATCATAGACAACTTGCCATCTCTGCCCAGCCTAAAACCCAGACCCATTGACAATCCACAGGTTCCTGGGTGACCTCGCCCCCTCCCAGCCCTGAGTACTCCTTCATTTCCTGTCTGTCCCTGGCTTCCCAGGATCAGCTCATCCTGTAGGTCTTGCATGAATGTTAGATGCTCACGAGAGCTGTATGGGTTCTCCAAAGCCGGTGACCATGGAGGCCCCATGCGCTGTCCCAAGCAGCCTGCAATTTTCCTGCACATGCGTCCATGTGTGCTCACCCCACACAGGTAACCTCTGCATCAGGGTTGGGGTCCTGCACCCCAGCCTTCAACACCCGCTCAGTGATGGTGGTCAGCCCATCATGTGGCTCTCAACCTTCAGTGCACACACCATCACCAAGCTGGGCGCCAAACACAGATTTTTTTTCCCAGAGAACGTGTTTCCATGGATCTGGAAGGGGGGCCCAGAATCTGCACCCTATGGTCCCTGGGCCACACAACCTTGGCTGTACCTCAGCAGAGGCTGCTGATGGGGTCTGTGATGTCACACAAGTACAGTGGTGATCACTCAGTGATTGTGTCTGCTGCCGCAGAAGGCAAAAGGAAGGTGGGCGGCTGTTGCCATGTTTGCAGTTCAAGATTTAAATTTTTGAGCTGGGTATGGTGGCACAGGCCTGTACTCCCAGAACTTGGGAGGCTGAGGCAGGAGGACTGCTATGAGTTTGAGTTCCAGGCCAGTCTGAACTACATATCAAGAACTTGTTTCCAAAACAAAATTTTTTAATTGTGACTTATCCCCCCCGCCATGCAATCCAGCAACCAGTCCTTTTATCAAAACCTACAGAATCCACCTCAAATCCATCCCCATCCATCATCCTACAGCCACCACCCTGGTCCAGGCCACTGTCATGTCTGGCTCACCCCCTCAGAGCAGGGGAGGAAGAGGGTTCTAGGCTGGGTTCCATGTGGACAGGGGTAGCCTACCTCTCAGGCCCCACCCAGGGAGGCCGGAAGCCCCAAAGGCCTCCTGGCAGAGAAGGTCCACCCTACCCACCCTGGTCCCCGGGCTCAGTGAGAGCTGGGGCACAACAACCAGAACTTCTGCCCAGGCTGGGGAAGCCACTGCTTCCGAGTGGATGCACACCCTACTGTGCCCTGGGCTCTGGGTCCCCATCCTCCCTGGGGGACAGGTGAGAATGGACGGAGGGGAGGAGCCCAGCGGACTCTGATGGAGGGAAGGAGACAGATGTGTTCACACCGACCCACCCACAAGGGCGCAGTGCACCCTTCGGCCAGGACCGTCCTTCTGGGCACCACCCCGCCCTGAGGGTGCGCAGGACAAGGCACCCACCTGACCCTGGGACTTTGCCCTCCTCCTGGCACAGGCTGCCCTGTGCACCAGCTTATTCGGAGAGTCTGTCAGGGCATGCTCGGACACCCTCCTCGCTGTGACTCTAGCAGCCCCTCTGACTGCAGGGGCTGGGGCGCCTGTCCACATGAAGGCCCCCAGTAAGCTGCTCCTTGTGTCATTTGATGGCTTCCACTGGGACTATGACCAGGATGTGGACACCCCCAACCTGGACGCCACGGTTCAAGATGGGGTGAAAGCTCGCTACATGACCCCGGCCTTTGTCACCCTGACCAGCCCCTGCCACTTCACCCTGGTCACTGGTGAGTGTCGGCCTTGGGGTGGGGGAGGGCCAGCAGGGGCCGCAGTGAGGACCTGGAGCCCTGCCCAGGGGCCCTGGGGACAAAGGTGACAAGGCCTTGCTCCAAGAAGGGCCCCACAGTGGTAGGAGCGAGATAAGGGCACCGAAGAAATCCTCTCTGTCAGTGGCACCCAATGGAGGGCAAATGAAAACACCCGGGGGCCTCATTAAACAGGGGCCCTGGAGCGGGGTGACAAGCCACAGGGCCTCTGGGATGGCCAGTATGGGGCCGCAGCTCACTTCTCCCACCCTGCCGCCTCCTCCCTCAGGCAAATACGTGGAGAACCACGGGGTCGTCCACAACATGTTCTACAATGTCTCCACCAAGGTGAAGCTGCCCTATTACACCACGCCTGGCATCCAGAGCTGGTGGGACAATGGCAGTGTGCCCATCTGGATGACCGCCCAGAGGCAGGTAAGGCGGCCCTGGCCAGAGGGTTACCAAGCAAGAGGAGATCCTGAGGCCGTGACCTAGTAAGAGCCTGGAGCCCCAGGCTCCTGGTGTCCCGGAAGAGAAGGAGTAGACAGGCTGGAGGGAGTGGCTGGGGCCGAGGACCGGCTCAGGCCATGCCTTAGCCCTGCCTGGTCCTCTCCGGAGCCCTAAGATTGCAGGGCGTCCCTCTGCTGTCAGGGGCAGGCCATGCCCCTGGGCCCTCAGCCCTGGGGCAAAGAGTCGCTGGGGACGACCATGGCGGCTAACGAGATACAGTCAGCACTGAAGCCACGAATCCCTCCCGCCCACGGCCTTCTCAGGATGGACAGCTGAATTCCCAAGGGCTGGGCCAACTAGGAGCCGGGTGGTAGTGTTGAGCCAGAGCCCCTGATCGGCAATGCTCCAGAGCCTTCCAGTCGACAGAGTCAAATGGGAGATCTCAGGCCAACCCCACGCAGCCCGCACTGGGCTCCCAAGCTCCTGCCTGCACCGAGGCTCGGGCTCCTCCCCCAGCCAAGGACAGAGAGCCGAAGCAAGGAACTGGCGCTGCATGGTGCTCCATCCACAGGAAACAAGGGCAGGGCACAGGCCTGCAGACAGGCTTGTGTGAACAGAGGGCCCCTTATGACAGACGGAGCCACAAAGGAAGCAGCAGTGGATTTATGGGAAGATGGAGGCCAGGGTGAGGGCTGGACAGATGCACGCCGAGGTGAGGGTCCAGGAGGGGAGGCCAGCAGTGGTCACCAGGGAAGGTTCTCTAGGCAGCTTGTCCTAAAGACAGGGACCCAGAGCCACAAGGATGATGCAGACGTGGCATGTCGGGGGACACGTTGCATCAATCATGTCATTTAGCACTTGAGTGCTCCGGGCATTTTTATCTACTTCATAAATTGGTTCTGGCCCAGATAATGGGAAACAAGGGCTACTTTAGAAAATAAAAAGTGTCATGGCCACAGGCAGGAGCAGAGCTGAGTGGGGACACAGAGGCGGCAGGTGGGGTATGTGAGTGGTTGCAGAACATGCAGGGAGCCCTGTGGCTCTAATGCCAGCTTGCCCCTGCAGGGCTTAAAGACTGGCTCCTTCTTCTACCCTGGCGGCAATGTCACCTACCAAGGAGAGGCCATGACGCTGAGCCAGAAGGAAGGCATTGCACACAACTACAAAGACGAGCAGGAGTGGAGGGCGAATGTGGACACCGTGATGAAGTGGTTGACCGAGGATGACCTGGCTCTGGTCACTCTCTACTTTGGGGAGCCAGACTCCACTGGCCACAGGTATGGCCCTGAGTCCCCGGAGAGGAGGGAGATGGTGAAGCAGGTGGACCGGATTGTGGGCTACCTTCGAGACAGCATCGAACACCACAACCTCACGGGCTGCCTCAACCTGATCGTCACGTCTGACCACGGCATGACGACCGTCCACAAGACAGCCAGCGACTTGGTGGAGTTCCACAAGTTCCCCAACTTCTCCTTCGGGAACATCGAGTTCGAGCTCCTGGACTACGGGCCGAATGGGATGCTGATTCCCAAGGAGGGGCTGCTGGAGAAGGTGTACAGGGTGCTCAAGGATGCCCACCCCAGGCTGCACGTCTACAGGAAGGAGGGGTTCCCCGAGGCCTTCCACTACGCCGGCAACCCCAGGATCACGCCCCTGCTCATGTACAGCGACCTGGGCTATGTCATCCATGGGGTAAGTCTGCTGGACCCACGGGGCTGGGCTGGCTCAAGGGACCCCCGAGGCTCCTCCCACTCCTACAAAAGGCACCCCTGCTTCTCGCTAGTCCCCAGTTTGAGGAGTGTCGGCTGCCAAAGGCCGATCTCTGTGCGATCGGAGTGTGTGGGAGTGTACACATGCGTGCGTGTGCTGAGGGTGAAGTGTGGGGACTCCAGCTGCAGAGGCGAGACCAACCACAGGGACAAGGGGTGCTGAACAGGAAGCAGAGGCCAGATGGGGGCGCAGACATGAGGGAGGAAGGAAGTCACGGCCTCAGCTGCAGCCACGGGGCCCGGCCTCGCCTGGGGCAACCCTGCCTCTTACTGACCATTTGCTTCAGCAGCTTTCACCGAGGCGCTGTCTTTGGGGTCCCGAAACTCAGAGAAACTGAGGCCCAGAGTGCCTCGACCCACACGGGTACCAATCCACAGGCAACACTGGTGGGGAAGCAGAAGGGGCTTCCAGGGGCCCTGACCCTTGCACTCCTGGCACTCCCCCTAGAAATTTAGTGTCCAGTTCAACCAAGGCGAGCATGGCTTTGACCACAGAGACATGGACATGAAGACCATCTTCCGGGCCGTGGGCCCCAGCTTCAAGGCAGGCCTGGAGGTAGAGCCCCTTGAGAGCATCCACGTGTACGAGCTCCTGTGCCAGCTGCTGGGCATTGTGCCTGAGGCCAATGACGGGCACCCCAACACCCTGCGGCCCATGCTCCAATCAGGTGGGGGGGCCTGGCCAGTGTGTGCACAGGGTGGGCTGTGCCCCAGGGGCCAGTGGAGATGGGTGTGGTCCATCCTGCCGCCCTCACCAGACCCCTGGCTTCCCACAGGGTCTGCTCTCCTGCCACGCAAACAGCTCCACTCGGTGACGGCACTGCTGGGAGCCCTGATTCTTCTGGTCAAGGTGGCCTAAAGTCCCCCAGTCGAGGTCAGAGGCTGGAAGGAGGAAGGGCATGGCCGTGCTCCCCAGCCTGACATCCCGCCACACCCCTGGGCATTGGGACAGAGCTGCTGCCCCTCCTTCCTCCAGGGCACCCTGTGCTCCCTCAGCAGGGAGCGAGTTATGTTTGGGGGAGAGCTGCCGGAGCTGGTGGGCCACCTCACTTCTCTGTCCCCTGCCGTCACAGGTCTGGACCAAAGCAGAGGAAAGTCAGCCAACCCTCGAGAAGTACAGAGAGGAACCTGCTTGGAGCCAGGCTCTGGTCTGGGCTTGAGGACACAGTGAACAGGAGGGGCCAGGCCCCGCCTTGGAGAGTATGCAACCTAGGGGCAGGGGCAGCATGGACAGGAAGTGAGCACACACGAGACAGCACGGACAGTGGGCTTGGGGTGGGCGCTGAGTGACAGGGAGGGGAGTCACACCCAGCACAAGGGTGGGGGCAGACTCCAGGCAAGAGGCCAGGGGTGCCAGCCCAGAGGGTCAGCCTGCTTCTGGAGGCGGCAGAGGCAGGTGTTGGCAGGTGAGAAGGATGCCCACTGACATGCATGGCCCCATCAAGGTCCCTCCATGTGCAGCAGGAACCCCAGAGGACATTCCTTGGGGCACAGCCTGGCCCGGGGTAGCTGGTCACCTGAATGCCCTGGTGCTAGGCAGGAGCACAGAAATCGGAGCAGGTGGTGGCCAGTTAGGAGGTCACTGCAGTGGTCCAAGCAGGGCATTCTGGTAGCAGGGGTGGAGGTAACACCGAGGACAGACTGAGGACACCTTCAGGAGGCCCTAAGCTCTCGGCTTGTGGAGAGACCGTGTGTGGGGGTGAGGAGAAAGCACAAATGCAGGGTGGTCTGAGGCTGAGTCCCAGGGCAGGCAGAGCCACTCCCAAGACCTGAAGATGCTGGACAGGGGCAGGGCTAGAACCCGGGTTCTACTTCGGCCTTGACATGTGCTCCTCACCCTTGACGCAACCATGGAGCGCCATGGCCCGGCAGCACCTGGAGTCCAGGGCCTGGCCCCCAGCATGTGGCTGGGCGGGCAGCTCACATTCGAGGCCTTCAATGATGTGCGTGACATGCACAGGGCACCAAACCATAGCACTCCAGATCAAGGGACCGGGAGAGAGCCCTCGTCTAGAGGGCGGAGGACAGGAAAGAGGGTGGCCTTGTCCCAACTGGGAAGGCTGATGGGGTGGTGGTGAGGCGGAGGGGAAGAGGAACTCGAGGACGTGTGCAGTGGGGGGCAGGCCTGCAGGGCCCAAGGTCAGAGCTGGAAGGGACCCCAAAGACCCTTTTGCCCTAAACCTATCACACCAGTGGGGATGCTGGAGCCCAGAGCCGTTCATTGTGCACCAAAAGGGGGGACCAAGCTGCATCAAAAGGCTAGGTTTTCAGTCTGCTCCTGAGCACTTCTGGCTACAAAACCAGCTCCTCGGCTGGAGTACGTGGTATGCACCGAGTCTTTCGGCACAGGGCCCGGATTCAGTGCAATTCCACAGCACTGGAGTTTGCACAGCCTGCCACCTGGCTTTGACCTCCCGAACACCAGAAGGTGGGCTCAGCAGGGGGAGCACAGGATTCACAGGAAGGGGACGGGGCCAGAGAGTGGCAGGCACAGGACCCCTGCACATTCCCAGGGGGCTTGGGGACGGACACGGTGCGCTAGCAAACCCACTCTCCAAAACAAAAAGCCCGGATTGGCGGCACTCACCCATTCCTGGGGTGTGAATTCTCCCACGGTGGCCAATGTGAAGCTGCCAACATGGGGCCTCCAAACAGCCCTGAGGGAAGTGACACACAGAAGCGGCCCTGCTAAGAACTGTGATCATAGTATCCCCATGACAGTCCCCGGCCCAGCTGGCAATTCAGACAAGGCCAGGGCTGCTGTCTGTGGCCAGCTTCTTCCCCAAAGGCAGCGCCAGAAGCACCACTGAAAGGAAGGTGGCGTTATAAGGCAGCCCTTGGCTGTCACTGACAGAGTCCTGACTCATCCAGAGGACTTGGCAGGGGAGTGTGGGGTCCTCCTCCCTCTGGGGTCCCTCCCCCAGCCCCTGAGAAGGTCCTGAGCTCCACCCCACCCCCGCCTCACCAGCTGAGGCCCCCTGCGCTGTCCCATCCAGGAGGCCTTGGGAGCTCCCACAGGTGCACCACATCCTGTCTGCCCATTTCCCACCACACACCCTGCCTGTCCTTCCCCGGAAGCTGACTCCTGTCTTGCAGGAAGCCAGAGCCAGCCCTCCTGCTGACATGGTCTCCTGGACTCCAAGAGACCTCATCAGAGACCTCACCCATGTGCCTCTGTCCCCTGATGCATCAGCCCAGGCCTGGCCACCCCAGGACCTGCCCAGATTCACACTCCACAGCGGCAGCTCACACGTCCTCCGGCCCCTCCTGCAAGGTCCACCCTGGAAATCAGCACTGGGGTCCCCACACAAGGATCCCAGCCACCAGCTTCTGCCTCAAGCTCCGGACCTCAGCCACAGTCACCCAAAGGGGCGCTGCACAGCACACAGCACCCACGGAATAAAGGCCCAGTTGTGTCACCACCCACAGATGCTGAGAAGCTGCAGTAGCCAACATGGGGGGTCTCCAAAGGCTGCCGCTGTCCTGACCGCCCGCCACTCCCCCAACATGGAAGAAACTGCTAATTAATCCCTTGACAAACACAGCAGAACAGGTTCTTTCCGGCTGGCGGTAGACCTGTGCTTGGCCCGGGCCCCACTGACACAGTAGGTTACCAGGAAGGACGGGACTCCTGCCGACCCCACTGGCTGGAGGTCCTGCCTGGGGGCCTCCCGAGCTGCCCTCCTGGCCGGAGGAGCAGAGTCCCTGTCACCATGGGGGCCGGCAGCACCCGAGGTCCGCACAAGACCTAATTCAGAGCCCTTGCCTGTGTGCTCAGACTCATCAGTCTGCTCTCTAGGGGGTGGACTGGGGTACTTTTTATTTTTCAGTACTGGGAATCGAACCCAGAGCATTGAGCTACATCCCCAGTCCCTAACACACACACACACACACACACACACACACACACACACGACTTTTGGGGGGTTTTTTTAAGCTTCGGGAACACCTTCGCTCCGTGCCCGCCCCCGGCCACTCCCCAAGACTTCCCCAGGCCTCGGCAGAGATGCACCGTGTGTCCTGGGCGCCCTGCGCCCTCCTGCTGCCGGCGGGCCGAGTGCCCTACCCCGGCCTTGCTGTACAAAGCGCACGTTGCCACCAGCCCACCTGAAACAGCTCCCGGGGAAAGCAGGGCTGAAACAGCCAACCCTGGCGCTCTCTGCAGCCCTAGGGAGCTGACCGGACGCTTAGGAATCATCCAGACTCCTCGGCACTGACACTGACAGACGCAAGTGTTGCTCCGCAGCAGGGTGTACAGGGGGCGGGGCGGAAAGCCCCCTTTGTCAGGCTGGCCTGCCCCTTTAGAGCCGGCACTACACGCTGTCACCAGGAGGGGGCGCTCCTGGGCTCCGCAACACCGTTTGAAGCCTTTTTTGGTGGTGGTGGTGGTGGTGGTGGTGGTGGTGGTTACCAGGGATCGAACTGGGTCCTTGCGCTTGAGAGGCAGGCAGCGGAACCACTGAGCTGAATCCCTGGCCCCCTTTAAAGCCTTTTTGAAGCAGCTTCTAAAGTGCACAGTGAAAACCCCTGCGTGGTGGCGAATGCCTGTAATTGTAGTACTTGGGAAGCTGAGGTAGGATCACCGCGAGTTCGAGGCCAGCCTGGGCTACATAGGGAGATCCTGTCTCAAAAAAATTAATACGTAAATAAAGCGTCCAGTGCGAGGAATTCTGAACCTCCTGTCCCTCCCTGCTGCCCCTCCTTCTTCCTTTACAACAGCACCAGCACTGCACCGGCCCTGGGGAGAGATGGAGGACTACTTAAGACTTTGCTCGAGGTCTCCGATGGAACGCGAATGAACACCTGTACTTTAGAGTCTAGGACTTTCGGGACCAGGTCGTTTTGGGGTGCCTCGGGGGAAGGCCCCTGTGGCCCTGCGCTTAGCAGCAAGGCTGATCTGGACGGTGGGCCAGACGCTGGGCAGGCGCACGCCCCTCTGGATCTGGGGATCTGGCTAGTCTGGCGGCCTGGGCCAGCGCTCGGGAGTCTTGCACTTGGCGAAGGTTTTGAATGACTGAATGATTGGAAGCCAGGGTCGCAAGGCCGCCGGGACAGGAAGGAGGATCGCTCGGCCTGGCTCGGAGTGGCCGCGGGCAGGCGCGGTACTGGCAGGCTGGGTCCGGAGGCGCTGACCAGAGTCCGGGCGGTGCTGCCTGCTGAGCGAGTTTGAGTCCTTCCCAGGACCCTGAAGAGCCTGCGTGGACGGCGCGGGGGTGCCCTGCCTGGGGTGCTTATGGCCGCGGCTCCCCCTCTTCAGTGTGAGCAGGTGCGTCCAGGGTCCCCCTGCTCCCGAGAGAGGACCACCGCGCCCCAGCGCCCGCACGAGGGCGAGAAGCGCTTTGTGCAGGAAACTCCTGGGAGGCGGACAGCGGGAGCGACTCTACCCGCCCCAGGCCCCAGAGGACGGGAGGGGAGACCGGGCGCCAGGGGCAGGAGAGGGGACCGAGGAGGGGGCGCATCCGGATGCACAGAGCGCGGGCTCCTCCCCGCCCCCACGGGCCGCGCGGCGCCGCCGAGCATCTGTTGCCATGGTTACCGCTGCAGATCAGCTCGCCGCGCTGGTTCCCAGTCTCAGGCTCCAACAGCCGAAGTCTGGACACGGGTGGGACCCGGCACACGCTGCACACTCGTCTCGCCTCACACTTATGCTGCACACCACAGCCTTTCGCCCACGCACACCGCGGGCACACGCACACACCCCCGCCAGGGGCCCCACGCCCGAGAAGGCGCACCCGGCACAGGTCTGGGCGCAGGCAGAGCCCCGGGGGAGTCCCGCACCGGACGCGCACGCTCAGCAGGCAGCTCACCACCCTCGCCGAAAGCTCGGTCCCCTCGCTGGCCGGGGCCTCCAGGGACGCAGCGGTGGACCGTGCACCCTTCGACGGGACCTTGTCGGTTAGCGCAGCCGTCCTAGGCCCCCGCCGCCCCAGCCCTGAGCACCCTACTCCTGCCCGAAGTGCCCCGGCACCCTCATACCCGGGGGCTGGAGCTGAGCGTCTGCAGGGGCCCGCGGTGTCCCTGTCCTGCCAGCAGGGCGCGTTGACCGCAAGGCCAGTGAGAGGCAGGGCCTTGGGACCCGCTGACCTTGGGGACGCCTCTGCCCCCTCATCTCACTTGGCTGAGGAGGGGAAGGGGGAGGAAGAGGGCGAGGTGCCCTACACTGGGTCTAGTCCGGAGCCGCCGGTCCCCGACAACGGCCCCGAAGGAAAACCCACTCGGCCAAAGGTCTGCTGACATTTGCGGTGATCGCGGTGTGGCTTTTGGCTTCAGTCTCTGGAGTTCAGAAAGCAGAGGCAGAGCTGTAACAAAACTATCCCCCTGCCATGAATGAATTTCATATAAACAAGTTTTCTTATAATCTACACCAATAAAACGGAAAAACAAACAGCGTCGTCTGGCAGGCCTGTAATCCTAGCGCTCTGAGAGGCTGAGGCAAGACCACGGCAAGTTTGAGTCCAGACTTACTGAGACCCTGAATAAATACATACACACGAAATTACATACAGACGTGCATGTGTACATACACGAGCAAGCTGGGGGTGCAGCTCAATGCTGAAGCCCTGGCCTCAATACACAAACAAAAACAAAAAACGGGATGAAATTTGGAGCTCATCTCAATTAATTTCCATCCAGTGAAACAAACCATTTGAAAATCACACAGTCTGGTCCTTCTCCCTAAGAGGTGGAGTCTGACAAAAATTTAACTTTGCAAAACGATAAATAAATGCCTCGGTTTTAATGTATTTCTGCTGCTTCAAACTGTTGATTAGTTGTAATTAAAAGGTTTTTTCAAAAAAACACTGAGAGCCTTAGGGTCACAGGAACTAAGGCTAAATTTAAGTGACATGCGAGTTTGTGTCGCAGTGTATGCCAGGGTGATCAGGAATTCTTCCAAGCACGCACATGGTTTTGTTAAAAAAGCTTGCGGAAGAAGTGAGACACAAACCAGAGGTGGAGGAGGAAAGAACTAAGAACTTGTCCTTCAACTGGGTGTTCTGGGCTTACACTGCAGCATTATCTGCCTCTCATTTGATACATATGAATAATTACAGAAAGTTTAAAAATTAGACAAACTGGAGAAAAGCACATTTAGGAAAAGAGAATTTTCTTGGAAAGAGGGTAAAGGATTCAGACTTCAGGAAGACGTGGTCACCACCAGACACAAATGTTGACGAGTATTCAAAAGGAAAAGGTCACCAGCGAAGGCAGGGAACCTAAGTCCCGTTTGTTCGGCTGTCCTGACCCTGCCAGGCCCTAAACTCGGGCCGTGTGCCGGGAGGAGCCAGAACTCTCACCCGCCGAGTCCAGGCCGCACAAGCGCACCAACTCCTCCTCGTTGTCGGTTTGATTCTGGGTTCACCTCAGGGTACTGGGTTGCTGGTGTGGTTTGTTTGTTAGTGAGGAGCCCGACCTGCCTGGTGACACTGGAAGCAGGACAGAGTGCAGGTTTTGCGTTTGCAGAGGAGCACTTTTATTTTTAAAACATCCACGTTGACAGCGCAGTGCAAACACTGTAGACGTTGACCTTCTACGGTGCCAAGGGGGCAGAATACTCTCCAGAGGCTTTCAAGGGCTTTGTGAGCCACGAGCTGGCTGGCGAGTGTTGAGAACAATCTTATATAATTTTTTTTAAATCATTTAAATAGGCCTAGTTCTCCTCCCTACAGCCCAGCTAGGACATTCCAGACATAATTACATTTTGGCCTCTGGTCACAACTGAGACCTCAGTGATCCCCCCCCCCCACCGCACCCCATGCTACAATCTCCAGGACAAGACCACACCTGTGGAAGACGCCAAGGAGGAACCAAACCTTCATCTACATAGTTCCTCATTGTTCTTAGATTTCCACTGCCCCCAGCCTTTTGTTACACCTTGTTTATCCCAATGTGAGGTACTGAACTCTGCATTTCACTTGTTACATCTGTTTCCCCAGGTACTAAATAAAAGGTGCTACAAGCTAGATGGTTTTTGTCTTTGCTGCCCAGAGCAGCACTGATCAGACCCAAAGCTCAGCTTCTTCTCAGTCTCATTTGTCTACCTTTCCTATAATTCACCGTGTGCTGCCGTGTCTCACAAGAGACTAAGACTTACTACAGAGGTTCTGATAACATCCCCTTCCCCTGTTCCCTACAGGCGAGGACAGATGAGGACCGGGGGCCCAGAGGAGAGCAGCTTGTGCACGGGGCACGGTCGGCAAAGAGCAAGACCTGGAAGCCTCGGCAGCTGAAGGTAGGTGCTGTCCTAGTGGCTTTCTCCTTGCGGAGATATGAACCTCACAGCCACAAGTTAGAGGAAGAAAGGTTTATTTTGGCTCTCAGTTTGTAGTGTCCAGTCCATAGTCAGCTGGCTCCAAGGCAGGGTGGCACGGCAGAGGGGAAAGAGTCATGGCGTGCCAGACAGGAAGCCTGAGGGATAAAGGAAGGAGGGGGAATAGATAACTATCCCCCCACCGAGGTTCACCTCCCAGCATCACACCCAACTGTAAACCCATCAGTGTACTAATCCAGCATCACACAGCCCTGATCCAGTCCCCCCCCCAAAGGCCCCTCCTACAAGGACATGAGGCTTTGGGGGGAGGGAGTCATCTAGATATAGTCGCTAGATATCTATAGTCACCTTTTTGTTTTGGGGTTTTGGTTTTTGTTTTTTTGGTACTGGGCATCAAACTCAGGACCTTGAGATTTCGAGGTAGGTGCAGGGCCGCTGAGCTAAATCCCTGGCCCTCTTCTTCTTTTTTTTAAAGAGAGAGAGACAGAATCTTTCTCTGTAGTCCAGGCTGGCCTCAAACGCATGATTCTCCTGCCTCAGCCTTCCAAATTGCTGGGATTATAGGCATGTGCCGCCTGTACTTTTATTTAAAAAGGAAGACAAGTGTCAGGGAGGTTGTGGCATGGTTGGAACTCTCCTAGATTGCTGGTAGGGATGTAAAAGGGTGTAGCTGCTATGAAAACAGTTTGATATTTTCTCAATAAAACTGAAAATTACTACATGGTCTAGTAATTCCACCCCTGAGTCTATATACCCAAAGAAATGAAAGCAGGGCAGGGATTAAACAAAAACTTGAACATGAATGTTAGTGATGACATTATTTATAACAGCCGAAGGGAAGAAACAACCCAAATGTCCATCTAAACAGATACCTAAAATGTGCCCACCCACCTGGTGGAATGTTATTCAGTGATGAAAAGGAATGAAGCACTGATTCATGCTATAACATGAATGAACCTGTAAAATAGGATGCTAAGAGGTGGGACTCAAAAGGCCATATATTACATGATTCCATTTATATGAAATGTCCAAGATAGGTAAAGCCATAGAAATAGAAAGTAAGGGCCGGGGATTTAGCTCAGTGGTTTCACCGCCTGCTGCGCAAGTGCAAAGACCCAAGTTCGATCCCCGGCAAAAAAAAAAAAAGAAAGAAAGAAAGAAAGGAATAGAAAGTAAACTGGGAGTTGCCAGAGGCTGGAGAGAGGGGAAAAGGGAAGTGACTGTTAATGGTTACAGAGTTTCTCCTCGGTGTAACAGGATATTCTGGAGCTACAAAGTGGTGAAAGTTACAAACCATTACAATGTATGAAATCCCACTGCACTTTACACTCTCAGATGCTTAAAATGGCAATTTTTATGTTATGCATATTTTACCACTGCTTTAAAAAATCAGTTTCTGGGACCCCGCAAAAAATACATCTAAAAGCAGAGAGGCTGGACAGTGTCCACATCTGGGGTCACGGCGTCTCAGTGTCAACACAGGGTTTGCCCAGCGGGCCTCATACAGTGCTGTCCTCTGATTGATTCGTGAACGCTGTGCTGGTGGGGCACAAGGGGATAGGCTGGGCGACAAAGCAGGGAGGAGCAGCCCAGTTGCATCCGTGCTCTGAGCAGGCTCCCCGTTCCCACCAGAACCCGCAGGAGCCCTGGGTGCTCAGTCAAAAGCACAGAGAAGATGAGAGATGCCTGAAGAGAGTCCCTGAAGCCTGCCCACGCTCTGAGGGTGTGCTGGCCCCCATGCTAAGTCAGTGAGGACCTGGACAAATCCCACCTGCCCCAGCCATGGTTGGCGACTTCATGCCACCAAGGCTTGGTGCCAGAGCCCAGGCCTGATGTCCGTGGGGCTGAAAGGTCACAGAGCTTCTGAGACAGGAGGATCCTGGCAGCAGCCCCGGCCCCGGGCCTCTCCATGCTGCTGCAGGTCCACCTGCGCAGACAGGCAGTGTGGGTGCTGACCACAGAGGGATGAAAACCATGGTGGCCCTGTGGAGCAGACCAGCTCAAAGATCACATGAAGGCAGCTGCAGAAGCGAGCCAAGAGGGCGGCCCAAGCCAAGAGGGCCAGACTGGGGCCCTGAGGGAGCCTGGGAGTCCAGGAGCTGAGAACAAGCTCGGGGAGACTGGGCCCCAGGACGAGCCTTCAAAGTTCATTCTATCCAAAGAAAGCCAGAGGCCATGGCCCCACCACCGCTGTTCCTCTGTGGCGTGGTGATGTTGGATTGACTGTGTCCACTTAAGTGACACCCAACTAAATGGCTCAGCACTGTTCTGGGAGTGGACAACCCACCCTCAGGAGGATTTTCACCAGAATGGCACACGGGGAACCAAGGAAGGAAGGCTCCCTCTGTCTTCTTCGGAGGAGCTTTAGTCTTCGCCTTCACCTTCACCTTCACCTTGGACGTCGTCTCCTGGCTTCCAGCGCAGACCCTTCAGCCTCCTGATGAGGACTCGCATGGGATACTGCAGTGAGCTCCAGGCCTTCCACTGCATCCTTCGGGTCTCCAGCACACAGACAGCCCTTCTGCTGCTCTCTTCCACACCCAGCTCTGTGGGCAGCCATTGTAAGCCAATCTTGTAAATTCTTATACATTAGTATATCTTGTATTCAATCTGCTTTCTCTAGTAAGCATGGACTGATACACTCAGGCAGCAGGCAGCAGGCAGCAGGCAGCAGGCACCTTTCACTGGCTCCACCCACACACTCCTACCCGTTCCTGCCCAGTAGCCCTCCCAGCGAGGCTGTCTAAATCTCCTCTTTACAGAGGAGGAAACTAAGGCGCGGGCAGGTGCCTGGCCGATCCCAGAGGAAGTGGGCAGTGGCTTCGAAGGGCTGCAATGCTGGCCCTGTGGGGTTTGACTGGCAGCCAAGTCTTAAGGCCAGGTCCAAGAAAAACAAAAAAGGGTCAAAAGATGGAGATGACAGACCAGGAAGAGGAGGAGCCGGTACTGCCCTGCTTCCCCTGCTTCGTGCCAGCAAGCTGGCCAGGCCCCTGGGGTGCAGGGCAGGCTGAGCAAGGATCCTCTGCATCCTGAGGGCTCCAGGCCTACCCTTCACAGGTTCCCAGCTTTGGCCCAGGGACTGCTTCAGCCCTTCCCCAGGGCCGTCTCCAACAGGAATGCGGGCCTGTGGAAGCTGTCAGTGGGGGGCACTGTCTGGTGGGTGCTGCCTCCCTCCTCTTCCCTGGGGGTCCTGTAGGTCCCAGGGCTGATCCAACCCCACAAGACAGCCGGTAGCAGCCCCTAAACTTCCAAATCGTTTGCTTTTTACCAAGAACACAGCAAGGGGGGCCTCGGACTGACAAGAGTGGAGGCCTGGGTGTGTGCCTGCTGCTCTCAGCCACAGGATCAGGCTGCGGTGACCTTCCCTGGGTGACTTCCCTGGGTCCTCCAAAGCACATGCTCTGCGGAGTGTGGTCCTGGCAATCCCCCCTTGCCAGCCTGCCGCGAAGCCCTGCCAAGGGTGCGAGTGGGATCCAGGGCAGCCTGCAGCTCGCTGGTCCCCTTGCTCCTGGAAGCCGCACCTGACCTCAGCGCACCTTGAAGGGGAGAGGGGTCAGGTCCAGCCACAGGCAGCCCCTCAGGCCCACCCGGTGCCCAGAGCATGCTGGTCAGTGGGAGCGAGGCCCACATTAGCATGGGCACTGCCCAGAGGCAGGTGGTGGCGGGCGGAGGTTAGACCCAGCCTGCAGGCCACATCTGAGCTGCTGAGAACATCCAGACCACTAATTCAGAGGCCACCACGTGGCGGGGCAGCCAGCACAAGGCAGACAGATAGCAGAGGCAGCCCCTTGGGGAAGTGAGACTGCCCACCCCTGCCCAAGTCCACCCTGGTAAGCATGTGGGGCGCTCCGCTGGCAGCTGTGGATCGGCAACCTCGTGCAGCCCCAAGCAGTGAGGCGTGGGCGGGACACAGCTGGCTACGCAGGGCCCCCATACACCCAGCATGCTTCTCCTCTTGCCTTTCATGGAGCCCCTCCTCAAGTCCCTTCTGGAAGGGTACCGGAGGCCAAGGCTGCCCCCCAAGGAAGCCAGGCTTGGGTCTCCAAAGTGAGTGCCCTAGTGACCTCGCTCCAGACCAGTGGGACCTGGTGGTGAGGGACTCAATGCTCACTTCTGATTCCATAACCTTGCCACAAAACCAAAGGTCACTGGCCTGGGAGCCTAGGTGCCCTCACAGGGCAGTTAGGGCCGGGCAGGCACTGCTCCCAGCCCAGCCTCCTCCCAGGCTGCCCATCCAGCTTCCGTCCCACCTGTGCTGCAGACGGGGGTGGAGGCAAAGTCAGACTGGCGGAGGAAGACGCCGTCAGTGTCAGGGAGCCAGGGCTCACCGCTCTGTGCTCTGAGCCTGTGCTCACACTCCCTCTCCTCACCTGTGTCCTCCCAGGTTCACACTGCCGAAGCCCAGCGTGGGTCAAGCACAGGAGCCATGACAGCAGCAAGAGAACACTTCAACTTGCAGGGTGAGGAGGGACCAGGGCAGACTCTGCCCATCCTTCAAGGGACTCCTGTCCTGTCAGGAAAGTAGTGGAGTTTTGAGCAAGAGTGAAACAAAGAATCTTCTTCTGTTGCCTGTGGACCTCCTGAGGGCTTCTGCTCTCTCTGCCAAATATCAAGATGAGGACGCTCAAAACAGTGTATTCATTAACTATTTCTAACACACCAGGTAATTAATTCTACAGTCCGCTTCTATGGGATTCACTTTTTTCCACGCCACCTATGAATGGAATTGCACAGGATTTGTCCTTTTGTACCTGGCTTATTTTACTTAAAATGGTGTCCTCTGAGTCCATTCATCTTGTTCACAACAAGATTGTTCTACCCCAAAGACACACAGATATGTGAGGTGTTGGATATGCTGTCATTCGCGATGTAGACATGTCTGCAAACCGCCCACCTTACCCCCAAGTGTGTATAATTATTCTGTATCCGTAAGGAAGTCAGAGCTATGAGTAGTGATTCTTAAGTGCCCTCTGATCTTCCAGGGCAAAATGCGGTTGGCTGTCTTTCAAACTTCTTCCACAGGACCCTGACTCATACAGAAATGCCAGGGGCCAAAAAGGCAAGAGAACCTCCTGGCAGCCGCAGACTGCAATGGATGCATCCATCTGCCTCCATGCCGTGTGCACCCTGCAGAAGAGCGTGACAAAGATTCAGTCAGTCATCATACAGCTTCCACCAGGCTCTGGGGCATCTCCACTTCCATTCTCAGAGCCTGTCTTTTCCAGCCTTCCCAGGGAAAGGGCCAGAGGTTGCACAGGTGCTGATGCCACAGCTGACCCTTGTGCAGGGACCCTGCTCCCCAGCAGCGCCCCCTGCTGGGCTCGTGCCCCACAGCTCCCAGGCTCACCAGCCACTGGGGAGGTTGGGGCTCTGTGCTCACAGCTGAGCACAACTCAAGCCAAGCCAGAGTACTGAGCAGACGGGCTACCTGTGGTACCCGGGAGCAGAAAGGCTCATCTGGAAAAATCCCGGTGACGAGGAAGCCCTGGCCCTCTACACAGGAAACACAGTGTTCGGGCCATGAGGGAGCAGGAGAGGGATGCCTCTGAGGGGAGGAAGAGCCCACAGGCATGGAGCAGGAAGACTGTCCAAGAAGGGGCCCGGTGGGGTGTTGAGGTGCAGGTGGCCCGTGGAGGCCGGTCTTCCTTTGTGCTCCCTTTCCTTGGCTGTGCAGAGAAACCCCCAGGCCGTGAGTTACTGAGCCAGAGCTAAGAAATCCCAGGCCTTGTATGTGAGCCCGTCCCCCCGCAAAACGCCACCACAAGTTCACAGAAAGGCCCACACCACCCCTCCGGGCTGCCGCCCAGCCCTCAGAACAACTGAATGGCACAGGTCCCTGGTCTCCTTGGGCTGCCCGGGCTGCCCAGAGAGCGATCCAGGGAGCAAAGTGGCAGACAAGAGGCTAGGAAGCAGCCCTGAGGAACCTCGATCTTGGTAGTTCTTTGCTCTGGGAAACCAAGCTTCCTCTGCTGTCACAAAGGTGAGGGAACTTGGGGTTGCAGCCCCAGCTGCAGAGCTGGGTTTCTGCCTGCCTGGGACGTGGAGGGGAGGTGGTGCTCCAGCGAAAGCCCGGGGCACTGAGTCCACGGTGCTCCAGGTGCAGCTCCAGCTCCACACAGGCCTCCTTGCCCTCTCCTCTGCAGGCCTCAGGGGCTGCCTTGCTGGCTGCTGCCCTTGCTTTGCAGCCCAGCAGAGGGGCACAGGACGGAGCCGGACTCTGGGGGCCCGGGGTTCCTCTGGAATCTGCTGCAGTGGCTCCCTCTAAGGAGCCCGTGAGGGGAAGTGCAGCTCCTCAGAGCCCCTCCCAGGGCCCTCTCCGCGCTCCCCAGCCTCAGCCTTGCCTCCCCCCCAGACCCCCGCTCGCCTCCCCCCGGGGGAGGACGAAGAAGACACCTGAGCAACTCCCGTCCGAAGGCTCCTCCAGCTGCCCTTTCCCTCCTTCCTGTGCAAGCCCAGGGGAAAGAACGGGAGGACCCCTGGCCCTTTGCATCCCACTAATTCAACTAGAACAGCAGCTGCCACTTCTGCCTTCCCCACGACCCCAGCACGGCAAGAATGGAGGCCTTCTCCCCACAAACGTGGACACCCATGCTGCCTCCTCTGGACTGTTTCCTCACAGCAGATGGCAGCGCCTGCTTCCTCCCTAGGCTGCTGATTGCCCCCTGAAATAGGGAGCAGACTGGAAAGACCCCAGCCTCAGCCCCACAGTCTGGACACCAAGCAGGCCGGCTCCCCAGCCAGTGTCTGATGATGGCGTAGCCTGCCTTATCTGGGGGACACATTCAACCGGTACTTGGTATTACAATTATTGTTGGGTGAAGGGGGTGCGATCTTAGGTGCCAGGTGTCCCTGTTCTGATTTCTGATTGTGCTCCCATCTCTCCATGTCCTTGAGGAGCTGGCTGACACCCCAGGGGCCACTGGTGACTACAGAACAAGCAGCACCCAGTGCATGGCGCATTGAGCAGGGCAAAGGGGAGGACAGGACCTTGGGCTGGGTGAGCAGTGTGCATGATGTCAGGCAGGGGGCACACGTACCCTTCTGGGCCAAGGGGATCTCCAAGAGCTTTTCACTGCTGTCGGGGGAAGAGGTGAAGTGGCAGCCCAGGCTGTCTGCAGGTGGGGCCTGGAGTGAAGTGGTTGGGAAGAGGAAAGTTTTGAACCCAGCAGGGACCCCGTGTCCCACTTGGCAGAGGCAGCAGGCCTCAGGGTGGGTGGCCGTTTTGGAAAGACTGCACTCTGGCTGTTGGGTGTCCACCCTTGTGTGCCCACCTCCAGCAGCAGGCCAGTGGGGCCAGTGGGCGCCTGGAGCTCACCTCCTGGGTCAGGCTGCCAACCGGGATGGGAGGTGGGATGGGAGGTGGGATGGGCCCAGAGGAGCTCTTCGCTGGCCAGGCCCAGGGTCTGGCCGTGTGCACAGAGTGGGCTTTACTGACGATGGAAGAGGAGGATGGGTGGCTGTTGACCAGGCTGGTGGCACTGAGGTCCGGCCCCCTAGGGGAGAAGCTGTTGGTGGGAAAGGAGAAAGAACCCAGGAGTCCCGGCTCCAGACCTTCCTTTTGTTAAGCCTCCATCTTCTCTGTTGACCCTTACACTGCCCTCTGCCCCTGACAGGTGACAAAAGGAAGTGACCTCACATCTCCGTGGTGAGGGGGGTAGGGTGGTGTTTGCAGGTGCTGAGTTCAGAATTCAGTGTGTTCACCCTCAGAGTCTAGGGTCAGTGTGATTTCTGCTGGGGTAATTTTGGGCACGAAACTGTCCTAGGGAAGGGAGAACAGGAGTGGACAGTCAGAAGGCTTGATTGATCCTGGACCAGGTGACCGCAGAGGGTGACAGAGGCACACAGAGTGACAAGGGCTGTCACGTGGGCTGGAAGCCCTGGAAGGGCAGTGGGATGGGTTCTGGATCTCCAGGAGGACGCTGCAGTTTGCTAGGCAGCCTCAGTGGCCCGGCCGAATGCCCTGCTCTCCTGGGAGGTCATCTGGGGCCATTTGTGAATCTCAGATGGCCAATCCTGACCCTCAGATCCTGGGTGGGGACAAGTGCCAGTGAGGAATGCCTAGGGATGAGGACCTTACTCGGGCTTGGCAAGGCGTGGGACGGGCTAAGAAGGCAAGAAAGGCAACTCCCTGGGGCGCCGGCCAGCTAGCCTGGTCCCATCCCACTGTGGCTGGCAGCCCTGCCTGGCATATGCTACTCCCAGGGCTGCCCCCGCTCCCACCTTCAGGGCCCTGGAGGCCACGTGGTCCATGATGGTGGCCTTCTCCAGGCCGCCCTCCTCCTGCTCTGGCAGGTACACTTTGTAGAGGTTGTACAGAATCACAAGTACACTTCATAGAGGTTCTCCAGGTGCTGGGGACCGGCAGGTCGGAGTCTGCAGGGGAAGGAGCAGGCGCTCTTGCATCGATGATCTGCCTCTGGCCCGGATGATCTCAGGCTGTCACGGAGCATCACGTGTGACCATTTCTCAGTGTCATTACACAGATACCACTCCCCTCTTTTCTGTCTCCTGTCCTGGGGCCTCCTGCTGGGCCCAGGGGGAACTTCTTCCCCTGAGGCCAGGCCATTCTGGCCCCCCTGCCCTGTGACAGCACAGCGTCAGCCTTGGATACTTTAGGGGGACCTGGGGCTTCTATTACCAGCCCGTATCTGGAATACCTTGCCAGCCCTGGTGTGCAGCAACATGAGCTACCCCATCCCTTCTTTGAAAGGTCGTTCCAGTTTGGTCACAGAGTCATGGCTTCTAGTCCCCGCTGGAGAACTGAAGGGCAAAGAAAATTCTACCTGAGATAGTGAACCCCTCCCTCATTGCAGACGTGGAAAAGCGCAGGCCCTGGGAGAAGAGCACAGAAACAAGGGCTCAAGAGGGGACTGGCACCTGGCAAGACAAGACCCAAGAGCAGCAGGTGCCCCACTTTTCACCCCAATCCTCTGTTCTGTTCCCATGGCCATCGGTCACGACTGCACTCGTGGATGTGGAAGACTCACTGCCGTTCCCCTGAGAGGAAGAATCAGACCAGGAGGAGTTCAGTCTGCATGGCATTCATTGCATCCTTCATCTGCTTTTTATTCTTTCCTTCGTGATCCCCTTCCTGGCACTGTCAAGGGCAGCAGATGCACCTCTGTGATCCCAGACCCCGAGCCCCAGAGAGCTCGGCCCCAGATGACCTCCCAGGCTGAGAAGCGTCTTCGGATCCTGTATACCCTGCCTCCCCGGCCAGGGCTCCCAAAGCTGTGTTCCTGTCGCAGATTCCTTCCCTGACCCTGATGAGTCCAGAGCCCTGCAGCTCCTGGTCAACCAGCGATTGCCAAAGCCAGGAGACACCCCCTGTGCCTCCTTCACTCCCATGTGAACACAGGCCGCCTCCACGGCACTACTGTAGATTGCAAACATGCAGTAATACAAGAGAAATGAATTACCCATAGCTCATTGCACGTCATACAGGTTAAGGATTCATACTGGACATAGGACAGTAACCCCAGCACTCGGGAGTGTGTGGCCAGGGGATTGCCATGAGTTCAAGGTCAGCCTGGGCAGCAAGACCTTGTCTAAATATATATACACATATTGTTTTATTTTTATGTATTAAAGATTATATATATTCAGGTTTGCTTCTACCTTACACCCAAGTTAGCTTTACTTTTTAAGTTCTTTGGTGCAAACACAACCCCTATCTTACTTTTCCTCATTGCTAAGACAAAATACCCAACACCCAAAGTTAAAAGAGGAAAGGTTTATTTCGCTCATAGTTTCTAGAGGTTTCAGTTCATAGTTGGCTGGCTCCAAGGCAGGGTGGTGTGGCAGGGAGGCTTGCAGAGGAGAAACCGTCCACGGCCAGCAGGCAGGCGAGAGCACATTTGGCTTCTTTCTGTCCCTATATTCCATGCAGGTCACCTGCCCTAGGGAGGGTGGAGCACTCACACCCTCAAGCCCAGCCAGAACTGTGCAGAACCAATCAGTGGACTGATTCAGTAACCACACACCCTTGATCCAGCACCACACATTCTAGATCCAGCCACCTCTGAAAAGCCTCCCTCCATGACTGCATGAGGCTTCAGGGAGACCTCCAGACAGACACAAGCCATAACAACCCCTGAGGGAAAGCAGCCAGGCACGACATCAGGAAGCCCCTATGGGCTCAGCACCATGTGGCTGAGGGTTCACTCAGCCCTGCACATCAGGGAACCCTGTCCCAGCCTCCTGCCCTCCCCACCCTTCCTGGCCTATGACCACAGCGCCCGCTCATCATGCCCAGAGCCCACAGGGGCCCAGACCTTCCTCTCTAACCTAGTAAGATGGGGGATTACTGTTCTAGTCCACTCACAGATGGTATCACTGGAACCAGCTCACTAAGACATGGGCTCATTTAGAATTCTCGGGAGCCATATTTCACGGTTTCACACTGATGCACTGTGTAATATAGAAATACAGCATGCTGTGACATTTGGTCACAACACTCTCCTGAGAGCCCCTGAGAAGCTCAAGCTGGGGCCAGCAGGGTCACGGGGCCTGCATGCAGGGGTGGGGCCAGGTCTGGCGGGGGTAGCCCTCAGAGGGCAGAACTGAAGAGGGGGCACTGGTTCAGTGGTCTGCTAGAGGTCTGGCCTGCTGCCTCCATGCAGCACAGTCTAATGGTCTGATTTACTTTGGGTCAGCATCTGCATGGCCTGTGTGTCTATGCTAAAATCAGACCTCTTCGCTCTGTTAAGGTTGGTTCATGACTGGTTCTTGGAATTTGTTAGGATCCAGTTCAGATTTGACACCATTGTTGCTGAAGACTTTACAACTACAGCCAAGATGACATAGTTGGTGCTGTCTGTTGGTTTTCTCTGTAGGCCAGGGGGTCAGAAACAATGCCGTGGACCATTCTCAGAGAACTGAGGACTAGGCCAAAGAAGCTGCAGGCCCTGGCACAGAAAACAGGAAAAATAGAAACATGAGAAAACAAGGCAGCAAAATGCCTTCAAAAACTCCCAAAGGCCAATCCAGGGGGCACAGAGCTGGAGGAAAACAAGCCACACAGCAGAATGTTGGAAAAGACATCAAGGGAGGCGAGCAAACAGTTCAATGAGGTACTCAGCAGATCCAGAGATGATGTATCCGAACAGCTATATTTTGTCCTTGGTGAGACAAATGAACAGCTAGTCTAGAGAAAACGCCTATAAAAATTGAGTGGAGCTAAAGAAAGATCCAAAACATAAACACCCAGCATAGAAAAGAGCGAGAATTTGCAAAAAGAGTTCTAAACAGAAATCCAGGAGATTCAAGGTACAACTAAAAGTGTGGGCAGCAGAAGAAGCCACTGAGTGTCAGGCCTGGAAGAGCGGGCTGTGTTAGTGATCAGCTAATGAGAGATGCCTCAAGCACAGCAAGAAGTGAGCAGCCATTGGAAAATCAGGATACAGGGCAAACAAGCCTGAGAGCTTTCTCTGCATTCCACTAAATTCCGTACGTTGGTACTACTAAACACTCCTGGTGAGCACAGGTTTGGGGAGCACCGCCACACTGCCTTCCTCAGCTTGGGGAGGCTCTTGACCCACCCCAGCCATCGACACCTGCACAGCGGAGCCATAGACCCAGTGCTCCTGAGATTCGGCATTTGTCAAAACTTGACCCAACCACTGGCAACCTAGATGCGAGGATTTCCCAAGAAGAACAACGGGGACTTGGGAGGGTGTGTCCGGCGGTGGATGAGGACAGGGTCCTTGCTGTCTGGGTGCTCTGAGGGACAGGGAGGAGGGACAGCGCCATCGGGTCAAGGCCACAGATGGTGGTGACAGCAAAGTAGGAGGGAGGGTTCGCAGGTGGGGGCCACAGACTGCGGTGATGGCTCGGCCCCTCTACGGTGATAAGACTGTCCCCCAGCCCTGTGGGACGGAGCAGGGGTGAGGAAGAATGCAAGCAGAAAGCTGCCGTGCGGGGCAGGACAGCCGCTGTGTGTCCCCAGCCAGCCCTCGGTACACCCACCAGTCACAGTCTCCGACCCGTGCTCATCATGCCTCAACCCCTCCGCTGACCCACCCAAGCCCCAGCGAGTGGGACACACACTGCCCCGTTAACCACCACGAAGAGCTCCTGCAGGGTGGTCAGAAGAAAAGGTCATTCAAATGCCACAAACTGATCACAAATGTGCAGTCCTCTTCTGAGTGCTCTTCAACTGTACCTGCCCACCTTTCCTCCCCCTGTAGTGAGGATCGAGCCCAGGGCCTCCCACAGGAGCGGCAGGTGCCTGCCACCAAACTATGTCTCCAGCCCCTTCTATTTTTTATTTTGAGAAAGTCTTGCCAAGTTACCCAAGCTGGCTTCAAACTTGCCATCCTCCTGCCTCAGCCTCCCAAGTACTGTGAAGCATAAGGAGAAAATACTAAGGTAAGAAGTGGTAAAATTCCAAAGGTGAGAAGGAGTTAGTATCTGTGGCAGATACAAGGCAAGCAGGACAGTTTCGTGATTAGAGAGCATATTTGTTTAGGAGGAAAAAATCAGAGTCCTGAATATTCAGCACCAGATAAAGGAAGTAGGTCATTCCATCAAGGCAGTAGGGAGCCACTGAAGGTTTATGAGCACTAGCAGCACTTTAGGACTTCAGATCTAACAGGACATGTTAGATGTGACAGGAAGAAGTGGATCAGGAAGCAGTGAGACTTTACTGTCATCAGGCCTGGGAGAGGCAGAGGGATGCAAATTGCCTGATAGAAGGTCTGAGAGTATATGGAGGCCGTCCTAGCTCCTGGTGTGACTGCACTCCCTCTGGCCCCACCCTGCAGGTGAAGCAGAGCAACTTCCTGTCACATCACCCAGTACCCTAATATCATACAGGACCTGTAGGGTAAGATCCAGCAACTGAAAGCCCAAAAGTCTATTATCAGGGTGGGCGGGCGGGGCCTGGCCCTGGGGCAGCTGGAGCGAGGTGACATCCAACACATCCAAGGTGTGTGAGTGGGCAAAGGAGTGCTGAGCCTGGCTCTCTTGGGCTGGGTAGCTGTGCGCTTGTTGCTCAGCTGCTCTGAGCCTTCCAACCTATGCTTGGAAAGTGGGATGCTGATCTCTGCTGGGGAGTTGGGGATCAGTGGGATCACACACCACACGGCACATTCAGCTGTGCGGGGTCCACGCTAGAGCCTAACTTGTAAGGCATGAGGTCATCCCCTTTTTGTGGTTGGCACGAGGTGCTGTAAGGGCGGGAGACTCAGGCACAAGGAGGACCTGGTACTATCTTTGGGGTACAGCCTTGAGACACTCTGTGGGGGTGGGGGTAAGGGTAGGAGGAGGTCTTTCTGGAGGAAGTGCTTGGACAGGAAGTGAGTGCAGTAGTTTAGGAAGAAAGAGAGGGAAGGACCCCTGGGGTCCCAGCATCCTGAGCCCCAGCCCGCCCCTGGACTGACCTGACCCCCTTCCCCAACCCCAACAGGCAGCAAACGTGCAGCTGCAGGGTGAACACGCTGAAATGAGGGGCTGCACAAGCAGCACTTTTCAGCAGGAGACAGTGTGTGCAGGTGCCTGATAGAGCTGCAGAAGCAGGCCATGGAGACACCGTCATCAATGCCTCCCTTGCTCACCATGGCTACATCCACGACCCCTCCCTTCCCTCCAAGTCCCACACGGGCCCAGGATGCAAGAGGTGGGAGCTGTGGCTGCACACTGTGCCCTGTCCCATGACCTCAATCTCTTATCTCTCTGGGGTGGGAGAGCTGGGAGTCCAAGAAATCTTGCTGAGTCCTCAAACGGTGGGAGGAGCCAAGAAGAGGTCCAACACCAAGGATAACAGTAAGGACTCAGACACAGGCGGGGACCTGCCAGATGTCCTAGAGCCACCTGAGGGAGCCTCAGTCCAAGAGATCACTGCCTTGGTCAATAAGCAGAAAGACACTCAACTGACCACACAGAGATGCACCCCATCCTCCTATGGGGGTCACGGGCAGTAGCAGACACCCCTCCTGTGTTACAAAGGTCACGTGCACGTGCAGGCTGCCAAGTGGCCATCCCCCATCCACAACTTGTGACTGGGCACAAACCACCAACCCAGCCAGCCACGCTCCTCGCTAGAGGAAGCCACCCCTCATCTGGCCCAGGCCTCCGCACACTGGAGGTCTGGGCTCCTGTGTGCACTTAGTGCACCAGGCACTTCCCAGGCTGCTCCGCACGTGCCATGGAGCAGTACAGCACGAGACAAAGAAGCAGGCCCGGGCCATCAGCCACCTCTCAGGTCCCCACTGCCCCTCCCAATGGAGCTGCGCCCCGTCACCCGTGGGGTACTTCACGCTTGCACCCACTATAAGAGCCCTCTCCCTCAGCCCGCTTCAGCTCCTCCCAAGGACGAGGAGGACAAGAGTACAGAAGTGGCACCTACAGAAGGAGGATTCTTTCTTTCCCACAGATTCGAGCAACAAAATGGAAACATGGCCCCACGTGCTATGTATTTTCCCCATGGAGACTCAAGGGTCCAAGAAAAAGCAGGGCAAAACTTTCCAACACAAGACACACTGAAAAGGGAACTGGGGCCAAGGAAACCACCTGCTTGTGCCCAGCGGAGGTTCTGCAGCACCAAAACGGGCATGAGCCACAGACCTCTTGCCCTAACTGCTGCCCTGCAGCCTCCATTCTGCAACAATGAAGCAGGATTCGGAGACAGGAGTGGCTGATGTATGCACAGAGGACTGGAGTCTGCGGAGGAAGGGTCTGAGCAGGAAGGTGCCATCTAAGAGCAAGTACAGTACTACCCAGCCACAGCCAGGCCTTGGTCCAGCTGCTCATCCTCCTTTTCAGATGTTTAGGAGTCAACCCAGAGCCTACAAGACTTTCACTAAACCATCTACACCCCAGCCCTTCAGGTGGCCACCTTCCTAGCCCTCAGTCAACTTGTTCATCTAGATTTGTCAGTTGGGTGAAGCTATTTATACCACTGTCAGGTGGGCAGTTGGTCTGGAACGTTCTGAGTTCTGAGGCAGTTGGGCAGTTGGTCTGAAACGTTCTGAGTTCTGAGGCAGTTGGGCAGTTACATAGCACGGACACCTGACCACAGGGGTCCGTGCTGGGGTAAAGGGGAGTTTGGACTCCCTGAGCCTTCAGCCGGGCTGCTTCTGGTGAAAAGGCATTGCCCTGGGGTCACAGATTGAAACGTAGAGGCAGGAGTTGAGGCAGGATTGGGGCCATAACCTGGGGTGAGCACTTCTGCCGAGCATCGCCCTGTAGCCACTCTGGGGCAGGAGGAATTGGGAAAGGAGTGCACTGGTCGGCGCTCAGCATCCGGGCCATAATCTAGTGTGTGCAGAGGTTCGGGGATCTCTGTCCCTCGGGAACCAACTACATTTGCTGCCTCAGACTCATCCCCACTCAGTGCTGTGGCTCTAGGCCAGTCCCTTCCTCTCTCTGAACTGTAGGGCCCGGACCCATACAATGGGAGTCCCAGCCCTGCTCTACCACCTCCCCGCAGACGTGAAGTGGTTTCTGAGAGCGGTGAAGCCTCAGACCCCTCAGCCCCGCCAGGGTAGGGAAGGAGCCACCACTTCCCCGGCCTTGTCGCTTACTATGTCCCCTCTCTGGGGCCGCACTGCCCCAAGTCCTGCTCTTTCTGCCGGACACGTCATGGCTGGGGCCCTCCACAAGCACCAGTGGCTTTTCTTCAGGTCTTGTCTGTGTTTATTCATTTCAGCCTCATGATAAACAATCGGCAGGTGCTGTTGACGTTTCTCCATCGGGGCGGGCAGGTAACACTTGCAGCCACACGTGGCTCTGACCCGGCTGTCGGGGACAAGCACCCTCGCCCTCCGCCACTGGGCGGTGCTGGTTTCTCCGATCCCTCGTCTGAACAGGGCGACTTTCTCTACACAGTCAGCCTCGTGGTGTTGCAAACGTGCCATCCACTCTCTGATTCGGGCAGTTCCCTGGGCACCTAGCGGTCAGGACTTCCAAAGTTTTCCCGGGCAGTCATGATTTGGGCATCTTCCTTTATCAGGAAGATGTCAAATGTTATTTACACCTTTTGGGTATTATTTTGACTATTTTGCTATTGCAAACATTCACATACAAGATTTTGTGTGAACATTTCAAAAATTCTCCTGGGTGTATACCTGGGAGTAGTATCCCTGCACTGTTTGGTAACTTTAACTTTCTGAGGAATTTCCCAACTGTTTTCTTTGTTATATTTGCACGAGGAATGGATGAAGATTCTCATTTCTCAAAACCATTGCCAAAAATTTCTTTCTCATCGTGGTCATCCCAGTGGGTAAGAAGTGGTTTCTTGAGGTGGCTTTGATTTGCATCTCCCTAACGGCTAGTGGCTCTGAACATACTGCTTATCAGCAGTTTATCTTCTTTGGAGCAGTATCTTTGAAAACATTTTGTTGAAAAAAAATGGTGATTTGGCTTTTGTCAGTGTTCTTTATATATTCAAGATATTTGACCTTAACAGATGGTGACTGGCAAATACTTTCTTCCATTCTGTAGGATATACTCATCTATTTCTTGATAGTGTTTTCTGAGGCACAAATGTTTTCCATGAAATCTTCTTTATCTATTTTTTCTTTTGTGGCCTGTGCCTTTGGTATCATATCTAAGAATCCACAGTCAAATCTAGGATTACAAAGATTAATGGTTATCATTTGCTTATTTTACCCCTGAGATTTTGATTGTTTACCTCTTCTATTTAAGACTGGTCCATTTTTAATTATTTACATTTGTTGTGAGGTAGAGAGGCATCTCCATTCTTTGCATTATGTATCTAGTAATCACAATACAATTTGTGGAAAAGACTACTCTCCCTCCGAAGGGCTTTGATGCCCTGGTTGAAAATCAAGTGACCAGGCCCATCCTGGAAGTGGGGCAGAACTCCTAGATGACTGCACCCAGTGAGCGGAAGTGTTTGTTAGAGACTCTCAGGCAGCTCTAAATTCTTACTGTCCAGCACACTCGCTTTTTTTGACTGAAGTTGGACTTTGTGTATGGAACGGCTGTACACGTGAAGTCTTGAGCAAAGCGCTATGAGAAACTGGACTTCCTCGGGGAGGGACAATTCGCCATGGTTTACAAGGCCAGAGACAAGAACACCAATCAGATCATCGCCATTAAGAAAGTATAAATAGGGCCGGGGATTTAGCTCAGTGGTTTCGCTGCCTGCTGTGCAAGCTCAAGGACCCGAGTTCGATCCCCGGTACCAAAAAAAAAAAAGTATAAATAGAATAGCCTTAAGAGAGATAAAATTATTACAGGAGCTAAGTCATCCAAATATAATTGGTGTGAGTAGGATCTAAATTGTTTGATATTTGGGATCCTGCCTTTTTGAACATGGTAGATGTTGATTGAAGCCTCAGGAAAGTGAATTGTTCCAGCTCCTTGATGCTTTTGGACATAAATCTATTAGCCTTGTCTTTGATTTCATGGAAACTGATTTAGAGATTATAATAAAGGATGATAGTCTTGTGCTGACACCATCACACATTAAAGCATACATGTTGATGACTCTTCAAGGACTGGAATATTTACATCAACATTGGATTCTACATAGGGATCTGAAACCAAACAATTTGTTGTTGGATGAAAATGGAGTTCTAAAACTGGCAGATTTTGGCCTGGCCAAATCATTTGGGAGCCCCAGCAGAGCTTATACACATCAGGTTGTAACCAGGTGAGAACTGTGAGAATTGGACCTCATTCATGACTGACGAGAGAGTGTGGAGATGAGAGCCTGAGTGAAGAGAAGAGAGGATGAGAGGACACATTGGACATGGGAAGAACAGAGAATTCTTCAAATTACCCAGACAATGAAGAGATGGAACCAGGCACCTGAGTGACTGTTTGGACCGAGGATATATGGAGTGGGTGTGGGCAGGTGGGCTGCTGGCTGAATATTAGCAGAGTTGCTTCTAGGGCTTCCTTTTGCCACGAGACTCAGATCTTGATCAACTTACAAGAATATGTGAAACTCTGGGCACACCAACTGAGGAACGATAGCCTAACATGTGTAGTCTACCAGATTATGTGACATTCAGGAGTTTCCCTGGGATCCCATTGTGTAGGGAACAGGGAAAGGGGACATTACTAGAACCTCTGCAGTAAGTCCTAGTCTCCTGTGAGCCACGACAGCACAAGGCAAATTACAGGAGAGGTAGAAAAATGAGACTGAGAAGAAGCTGAGCTTTGGGTCTGATCAGTGCTGCTCTGGGCAGCAAAGACAAAAGCCCCCAGCTTACCACACCTTTTATTCAGTACATGGGGAGAAACAAATGTAACAAGTGACTTGCAGAGAGTTCAGTACATCCTGAGTAAACAAGATCGTAACAGTCCAAGAACAATGAGGAATTGAGTAGATGTTTGTTCTCCCAGGATGTTTTCAGCTCCCAGGATGTTTCTTGTCCTGGAGAACCACAGCATCACCGGATCACTGAGGTCACAGTTGTGACCGGAGGCCAAAATGGAGCTATTCCGTAGCTGGGCTGTAGGCAGGAGAACTAGGCTAACCAAATGATTTTACCCTAAAATTATGTAGCATTGCTCCCGACACCATTGCAACACATCTTCAGTGCAGCAGGAGATGACTTGCTAGATCTCATACGAGGCTTATTCCTGTTTAATCCATGTACTCGAATTACAGCCACACAGGCATTAAAAACTCCATACTTCAGTAATCGGCCAGGGCCAGCACCTGGGTGTCAGCTGCCCAGACCCAACTGTCCAGTAGAAGTCTTAAAGGAGCAGGCAAACCCAGCCATGGTGGCAAAACAGAAAAGGACAGAGGCCTTGGAATAAGGAGAATTGCCCAAGAAGCTCATTTTTTAGTTACAGAGGACACTGGACAGTATTTTCCTACTGAAGGAAATAGGCCAAAAGGCAAATAATGGAAAGAATAGTAAACATTAAGTAAATGCTGTGGAAGCGAATTTGTAAATATTCTACAGATGTAAAATATGTAAAACTATGGAGTATTTTTGTTAAATATATTTTAAAATAAAAAATTTCATTCTTAAAGAAAATCAACTGACCATAAATGTGCAGATTTCTTTCCTGACTCAGTCTATTCCATTGATCCCTGTCTATTTGTATTCCAGTACCCTGTGGTCTTGAACACTGTAGCTTTATAGTAGGTTTCTAGATTGGAAAGTGAGTCCTCTAACCTTGTAGTTTTTCGATAATTTTTTCTACATTTGGTCCTATGCATTTCCATATGAATTTTAAGATCATTGTGTCAGTTTGGGCAATAAAAGCAGCTCAAATCTTGATCAGAACTTGTTGAACCACTTACGACAGCATGACATCTAAACAGCAGTATTTACATCTCTGAAGGTGCATTTCTTCCCACTTGTTTCCATTTTTAAACTTTACTGAGTTATAACTGAACAGAAAAGGACACACACTTAATGCATGCATATTGCTGAGTTTGGACATATAAGGGGTGATCAGAAAGTATAGTGAACATTTAAATTTTTACAAATTTATTACAGTAAAAGACACTGCCACTTAATGCCCCTCAAAGTAGGCCCCTTTGCTTCAAACATACATGTTCCACTGTTCACTCTCTGAAGCAGTTCTGGAAGTCCTCTCCCGTGGCTTTTCGTGGTGTGCTCAAAAATGCAGAGAATGCTCCTGCCAAATGCCATACAAACCCAAAGGCAGGCCATAAAAACATAATGCCAAAAAATGACAGTGTATCCTCATTCACCTTATTCACAAGATCTGTCACGGAGCAACTTCTGGCTCTTTCCCAAAGCCAAAATGACCATGAAAGGTAAACATTTTGAATCAATTCAGAACACTGAGGCAGCCACAACAGTAGAACTAAAGACACTCACAAAAGAGAACATCGAGAACTAAAACCCAAAGATTGTCCATAACATTATCTGTTGTTTTTCCGTCATCAGAGAGTGCTGGCATGTAGTAGTTGTTCAAACAGTATTTTTGAATGAAGAAAATGAGTGAATAAAAATAAAAAATACAGGGCCAGGGATTAACTCAGTGGTTCCGCTGCCTGCCTCATAAGCGCAAGGACCCAGTTCAATCCCTGGTATCAAAAAAAAACCCCAAAAAAACAAAAAAACAAATTTTCTTGCCTCAGCCTGTGGGCTAAATGTGAATGAAAATATTAGTTGAGGTTTGCCCTTGTATTTGGAATATAATCATGCACCACTTTCCCAGCCACAGACCTGCAGTCTGTGAAATATCCACGTCCCTCTCCATGTCCGGCACACCCCAGTTTCTTCTTAATCCTTCTCCCAGCTCCTACTGAGTGGCTGGCAACAAGCAAAGATAGAGCCATAAAGATGCACTCAACAGACTTTGTTTCATGAAATAACTTCTAACTGCATATTAGATACATGATTTGCACATTTCTCCTACCATTTCATATGTCACCTCACTGTTCTTCCTGGTGACCATCAATGCAAGTTTCTTTTTTTGTGAAAAAAATTTAATGCAGTGCGTGGGTCATCTTCTCAAAAGAAGAATTATGATTAGCACAGTAAAATTCCAGCAATGGTAGCCACAACTATTTTCATAGTCTAAAATTAGTGAACTATATAAAGAATAGAAATGCCCAGAATACAGTATTAAATGAAATTTTTTCTTTATATTTTTCTATTTTAATAAAATACAGCAATATCCTTCTTAAATATACATTTTCCCCACCTTTTTAGTCTATAAAAAAATGTATTTAGGTAAACCAAAATATAGATATAACCAATATACTGTGGATACAAATTAAAAATCACTTCACAATAAATTATGGGGACTATTCTTGTTTTTCACCCTAACACAGTGCCTGACAGACAGTAGACGCTCCACATATGTTTAATGAAAGCTAAGCATAGTCTACTATTCATATACATTCCAAATAGGGACACATCTGCAAAGGTACATGAGTTGGACGCAGGCTTTCCGGCTGACTTCATGGGGTCCCAGTGATGACTAGGAGTAAATCTTCATATCCACAGAAAACTGGAAAGTTGGTCACTGTCTGTCCTGTCCCCCACTGTTGAGTGCCCTCCCTGGAGCTGTGGAGGATGACACAAAGGGTATAAAGGGGGAGGGGGAGGGGAGGGGGGAGAGCTGGGGAAGTGGCTGCTCCTGGCCTTGCTGAGATGTCTCCAGCCAGGGCCAAGCAGCAGCAGCAAAAGGTCTGTGCTAAGAGGCTTGCGGTTTCTTTCTCTCCTCCTCTCACGGCCAAAGAGAAGGAGGCACGTAGAGGGGTGAGGGGTAGAAGTTGTAGATGGGGGTTTTCGAAGAAGAAGAAGAAACTCCTTCTCCTCTCTCAGGCTCAGTCTCCCCCTCAGGGCTCAGGGCTGGAGGGTGGAGGAGGAACTCAGCCACCTCCCCCCACCCCCCCTCAATTCAAGGTTGAAGTGGGGTAAAATTAATGCCCTGTCCCTTTAAAATAGAAATAAAAGCCCCCCGCGCCCCGCCCCCTCTCTCTTCATCATCAGCTGCTGCTGCTGCTGCTGCTGCTGCTGGGGTCTCTCTCCTTGGGAGGGGGGCGGGTCTCGTCTCGGGGCGATGCACATAAGTTTTTAAGGTGAAGACCTTGTCTCAAAAAACACCCAAAACAATTACAAATAAGTAAAAGATAATGTGGCAGACACTCCATGCTAACCGGCCACGCCTGTGTGCTTTGGATCGTCCTGGGTATAGCATCTGAACTCCCACATGCTGAGGAGAGGAGTGTCCTAAAGCTGCTGTCGTGAGTCCCCACCCGGGGCTCACAGCCACACAGACTTGTGTCTCAGGGGTGCTGTGGCCCAGAGGTGCTACGTCGTCACGGTGTCTGCAGGCCCGGAGCCTTCTGAGGCGCTGAGGGCGACTCTGTCCAGGCCTCTCTCCCAGCCCGTCATGGTTGCCAGCCCCCACCACCCCAAAATCACCCTTAATTCTCCTGGGAAAGAAATCAGTTACACAGTGGTCCCCTGGACCTTCATGCAGTCGGAAGCTTTGCATAATTCCCCGGGTAAAGCAGAAATGTTAGAATGGAAATGAAAGCGGGCTGACATCTGAACGAGGAAGCTTTTTTCCTTGGACATTTTAGGACGCAGTGATGTTTATCCGGAAATCGCTGTCATCCTGTAGATTTATCCCACATTAGTCCACTTAGGCAAATAACTGGGCAAATCAAAAATCTCTTAACTTATACCCCAAATCCCTGCCAAAATTAAGGAAAGAATGTGGGTGGACATAGTGTATTTCTCTGCATGGAGCCTTTTGTTTGGGGCCTGGGATGTTCGAGCAGGCATGGAGACAAGGAACTGGGCAGGGAGATGGAAGGTCTAGTCCAGGCTGCAGCGGGGTGCACGGCTCGCGGTCCGGGAAGGTGGGGGCCAGCACTCCTCACTCTTTGGTCTTTTACTGAGACTCGGGGCCCTCCTCTCGGCCTCCACCTGCACACAGGCTCCCCGCCTGTGCATCTGCGTCCCACAATTACCAGTCATGGCGACATGTGTTCATACATTTTGCCTTTTGGGGGGAGGATACCGGCGATTGAACGCAGGGCCTTTTGTACTGAGCTACATTCCCAGTCCTTTTTATTTCTTATTTTGAGGCAGAGTCTCTCTCACAGAGTCACTAAAGTTACCCAGACTGGTCTTGACTGTGAAACCCTCCTGCCTCAGCCTTCCAGACTGCTGGGATTACAAGCCTGCACCACTAGGCCTGGCTTGTCTATTTTATTGTGGAAAGTGGCCTCAGAAGTATTCTGTTGTCTTTTTGTGTTTCTCAAACAAGTGTCCTTTTGAACATGTAAATAAATATCTTTAAAAGAATTTAAATTTTTTCTCCAGAATTAGAGTTTTGGAATTTTTATCTTTCTAGTTTTTTTGTTTTTGATTTTTTGTACCAGGGATCAAACTCAGGACTCTGTGCTTTCGAGGCAGGTGCGGTGCCATTGAACTAAATCCCCGGCCCTTCTTTCTAGGCTGTAGACATTAAGAGTTTTGATCTTCTGAGAGTCCAACATGCAGGACTTGGATGAGCCCAGTTGCATTTTGGGGGACTGTGGCCCAAACACACATTTTGGACACTCCTATACCTTCTGCTCGGATGTTTCCTTGACCCCCTATCTTCTGTTCATTGCATTGTGCTCACGGATGGCCCCACGGGCTCCACTTGTGGACACTGATATTCTTTGTGGCCCAGGACACAAACAAGCCTTTCAAATGGTGTGTGGGAAGCTGAGATGAAAATGTGGTCTCAGGATACTGGAAGGGGCAGAACCCAACTCACACTAGCTTGAGCTATAAAGGGGGGGTCTCCCAACTAGCACCCCCCTCTTCTCTAACCCTTATTACTAGCTGCATTATTGTAATGCTACCTTCCTGTGTTAGATCCACAAATAGGGCTGGGGTGTAGCTCAGAGGTACAGTGCTTGTCTAGCATGCACAAAGCCCTGGGTTCAACTCCCAGCACTGGAAGAAACAATCCATGAATTAAAAAGCTGATCAGCTGTGACTCTTATTAAAATGTAACAGCAGGGGCTGGGGATTTAGCTCAGTGGTTCCACCACCTGCCCCAAAAGTGCAAGGACCCGAGTTCGATCCCCAGTACAAAAAAAAAAAAAAGTAACAGCAGCTTTACTATTACTGTACAAGAGGAAGGAAATGGGAGGAGCAAGGGGACACAGGCGCGAAAGCACAGGTCACAGAGGACGGATACAGTCGAAGAATAGCCACAGACACTCCAGAAATGTGAAAACGGAGCTGGGCGTGGTGGCGCACGCCTGTAATCCCAGCACTCGAGAGGCTGAGGCAGGAGGATCACCAGGAGCTCAAGGCCAGCCTGGGCTACAGAGTGAGCTCAAGGCCAGCCTGAAGTACAGAGTGAGTCCCTGTTTCCAAAACAATTTTCTTAATTAATTTTACTCTCACATCCCAGCAATAGCAAGCACTTAAGTATTTTTATTATGTCTTTCTATGCACATCTGTATACTTTTTTTTTTTTTTTTGGTACCGGGGATTGAACTTGGGACCTTGCACTTTCGGGGCAGGTGGTGGAACCACTGAGCTAAATCCCTGGCCCTTTACTTTTTAAAATAATATTGAAACCATGCTATACATACGTTCCTAACACACCTTTTTATGTACTGTGACAAATGAAGGTTTCTACTTTGTCTCTTAAAACCTAAAACTTGAGTTCTATGGATTGGTGAGGACTTCCTCTTAGTCCCCTCACCCTGGCACCGCCTCCTGGTGGACAGGGGCTTGTCCAGCTCACTCACATGCCACTGCAGTGAGTTGGTACACAAGTCAGTTCCTGTGCATCGAAGATTGTTTTCTTATCCCTTAAGATATTCCCTAGATGAGGAATCACCTAATAAAAGGGCTTGTGGCAAGGAGCTAGCATCACCTCAGCAAAGAATAACTTTCTGGAAACACCAAAGCCACTGCATCCCACCCAGGTACATGGGGCCCACTTCCCCGAACGCTCCCTGACGACCTCCCAGGCTTGTAAAAGGGATGCTGACATTCACTGAGGACCTGCGGGCCTAGAACCACCACCCTGCTCCGACACCGGGTGAACCTGCCCCCTGGAGACCTACAAGACACAGTCGTCACTGGCCAGGCCAGTGCTTGGCTCAGTGACAAGGGTGAGGACAGGACGGGTATCCACAGCAGCTACCTTGACCATCCACGGCTGGAGAGGGTGCCTTCTAAACCAAGAAAAATCAAAGGCTAATACAAAAATCAAAGAAAGCAAAACACTGACATTACAGGCAAGGGAGGTTTCCGGCTGGAGGAATCAGATGTCAGGGCCAGAAGGGAGGCTGGCTGCACTCAGAGTGATCCTCCTGGGGTGCTTCCGGCAACTCGAGTCAGGAGCAGGAAACACACGTGGGCCTTCCGGTAGGCAGCGTGAAACTGAAAGGGTGAGATGTTTGGCCATGGAGACTCACACACGGTTAGAGATGAGGGCCGCCGGCTTTCTGAGACAGACTGTCTCCTGGAACGCCCAATCTCAGTCCGTACTGGCCCCCGCACATAGCCTGACTCAGGTGACCTGCTCGCTCTTCTTCCCAGGCCGCAGGACCACGAGGATGTCCCATGGCAGAGGACGCTGGGCAGTCCAGCTCCAACTCCCCCGCTGCCTCTCCGGGAGGGGCAAGGCAGAAACCACCAAGCCCACGACTCACTGGCTGCGGCTTCTCCACCTCCTGCCCCACCTCAGGCCCTGAGTCTCTCCCACCAGCCTCACCTCTGTGGGCATCTTTGCTGGCAGTCCCTGAGCTGCCCCGCAGGGGCGTCACCACACCTGGCAGAGTCCAGCCCACAGTAAGTTAAATCAACAACATGTTTGAGATCCAGGAAGACCTAGGGATTACAGGTGTCACCACCATACCTAGCTCTTTTCTTTTCTTTCTTTCTTTTTCTTAATTGACAATTGGGGATTTTAAGAACAGCATGCCTGGGGGCAGCCACAACACTGCCTGGAACCCCCACCAGGTGCATCCATGCATGTAGCCAGCAAGGTGCAGCCTGCCGTCTGGGGGCCACAGCCAGGAAGCCGCAATCCCTCAGACCACGACCTACGCACCCGGCCTTGGCTTCATCCCACCTGGCTTCTGTCTGTCTGCAGTGACAACTACACTAGTGACCACACTCCTGGGAGCCCGGTGGCAGCTTCTCCCTGGCTCAAGTGCCCACCCAATCTCACAGAAGTCGCCCTTGATGCATTCTTCCTTCTGCGGACGTGGGCAGAGGGAGCAGATGAATGGCCATCGTCCCTCACCATCCTGCCCTGGAAAACTCTGAGGAGAGGAGAGCCGTGGGGAGGGAATTCCCGCTTGAAGACAGAGGCGGGAGGCTGCCGGCCTGGCCTGGGGCTGCAGCCCGAGGAGGTCCGCTGCCCTGGCATCCGTGCCACACCAGCCCACCTGCCGTGAACCAGTAGCTAGGCCTGCCGGGGCCGAGGGCTTCCACCAAGGAAGTGGATTCGAATCCTATCCCACAGCGTCCCCCCACACTGGTTTTTCTTTCTTTGGTCAAATTTATCCGTAATTTGAGTCACAGCAGCTCATGCTCCGGCCCCATCACAGGCGCAGGTGGAGCAGGCAGCCCTGCTCCGTGTCCCTTCTGATTTCCTCTGACATCCGGAGGCCACACACTCCGGGTTCACTCATTCCCAGCAGCCACTGAAAGCAAGGACACCCCAAGTCTGGGGCCCCAGCCCCCTTCCCGGCCCTCAGGCAGCCTGAGGAAGTGCGGCCACTCCCAGGGGCCGCCCCATCCAAAGTACAGCAGCTTCCTTGTGTCCCCTACACCAGCCTGGAACCACAGGGTCGCAGGCCCGGCTGCTCCTGGGCTCCAAGGGGAGACACAGGCCTTGCTCACCTCCAGCCCCTGGGGCTCAGAGTTTGTCTCTGTCCACCTCTTCTCACAGCAATGCCAGGCATGGGATATAGGGCCACCCTAATGCAGAATGACCTCATCTCCCAATCCTACCTCAATCACATCTATTTTTTATTTTGTTTGGGGTTTTTTTGTTTCTTGTTTTTCTGAGGTACTGGGCATCGAACCCAAGGCCTTCACTCTGACCTACATACCCAACTGTCTTTTAATTTGAGACAGGGTTTCACTAAGTTGCTAAGTTGCCCAGGCTGAACTCAAACTTGAGATCCTCCTTCCTCAGCCTCCCAAAGCCCTGGGATTACAGGTGTGCACCACCATGCCCAGCTGTTTATTTTTTCCAGTGATGGAGATGGTACTCGGGTCTGGAACATGTTAGGCAAGTGCTCTACCTGAACCACACCCAGCCCCTCAGTTACCTCTGCAAAGACCCTTTTCCAAAGGCCACTGCACGGGACACCAGGGGATGTCATTCTGGGGGTCACCATTCCACACATCGCAGCTTGCGCCTGACTGAACCGAGGCTCATGGAAGCCACCAGTGGCAGGAAGCTAGGGTCTTGTTCAGGGTCCACAGGCAGCTGTCACCCAAGACACGCAGAGACCAGCACTGACAGGGCAGGGCTGGGGCACATGTATTGTGATCAGAAGAGGTGTGAGCTAAATGTATACGACTGCCTAAAAGATTGTATTATAATTTTAGTCTTTATAGAATTATTTTTTTCATTTGGCCTTCATGACTTGAAAAAATTAAACCTGTAATCGATTTTAGTCCTTTGTTCCATTGAAACCATGGACTTCAAGAAAAAAAAGTTTCTAGGGTCAGGGATGTAGCTCAGTGGTACAGCACCTGCCTGGCAAGTGTGAGGCCCTGAGTTCAATCCTTAGTACCAAAAAACCCCACCAAAAACCAAAAGCCAAAAACCAAAAAAAAAAGCTCCTACTTGAAAATCATCTTCATCTGGCAAGGGTGAAATCAAGGAATTTCAACTTTGCCTCCTCAAAATTTCACAAAAAGGCATAACTTCAAACTAATGTAAATAACATAAGTGATGAATATCCTACAATCTTTTTTTTTTTTGGTACTGGAGATCGAACTCAGGCCCTTGGGATTACAAGGCAGGCAGTGGCACCACTGAGCTAAATCCTGGGCCCAATATCCTACAATCTTGACATAATAAATATATTTTTTAAAAATAAGATATGAGGGTCGGGGATTTAGCTCAGTGGTTCTGGCACCTGCCTCACAAACGCAAGGTCCCGAGTTTGATCCCTGGTACCAAAAAAACAAAACAAAACAAAATAAGATATGGGCCGGGGATTTAGCTCAGTGGTTTCGCTGCCTGCTGCGCAAGCACAAGGACCCGAGTTTGATCCCCGGTACCAAAAAAAAAAAAAAGAATCCAAAAATAAAGAAGATAGTGTAAGAGGGGAAATGAGGTTCTGCTCCAGGCTAAGAGGCCAGGCAGTAGAACCACTGAGCTAAATTCCCGCCCCTAGGGTCCACTAAAAGAAAGACCCCACCACCATCTGCTAACAGCCTGGAGCAATGAATGTCAGCAGTGAGACAGGGTGAAACTTTTAAAGGACAGGAAATGAGAATAGAAGGAAAAAATGGAAACAAAGATTTTATAAATAAGGAGGGGAAGAAGGGTTGAAGGGAGGGGAGAGAAACTGGGAAAAAAGAAGAATCAAGGTATATTGTGTACAGGTACAAATTCCCTATGGTGAATGTGATCATTATGTATATCCAAAGCATACCAATAAAATTAATATTTAAAAATCATATATAGCTTAAAATGTTAACTATGCTAGTCTAATATATTGATTCTCATAAATACTGTAAACTAATTTTTAAAATGAGTTAGTAAATATAAATGGGATTAATGACTACAAACATTCATAACCACAATCTGAGTCATTTACTAAATTCAAGTATTCTTGGCTTAAGATAAAAAAGAGATTTGGTTCTATTAAATGTGTTTTCACAAAATATTAACATATAAGTGCTTAGGATTGCTTTCTTCATAAAGCTGCTAAGAATTAAAATTCTAATGTATAATCTTAGGAGAATTTCTTTGGAGGGCCCCTTGGACCTTTGCCTTTGTTTTTTTCCAGTACCAGGGATCGAACTCAGGCCCTTGAGCTTGCCAGGCAGGCGGCATCACTGGGCCATGTGGCCGGCCCAGACCTTTGGGACTGTCCAAGAAACTCTCTTATGGCTAAAAAGGCAGCTACCTGGACATTATGTAGTTAAGTTTTTTACTGTCCAAAGCAATAATTTTTTTTTTTTTTTGGTACCGGGGATCAAACTCGGGCCCTTGTGCTTGCGAGGCAGGCGGTGGAACGACTGAGCTAAATTCCCGGCCCTAAAAAAATTTTTAGTAAATTTTTGACCACTAACATATAATAAAACCATCATAACTACTGTGTTTTGCATGCATTTTCAGATTTATTCTTTTCTCTTTTAACTTCTCTGAAAGCGAGGCATAATTACATAGAGTAACACACAGAGACCCTACATATTTCGCAGGGGGGTTTTGACCAATGCATAGACCTGCGGAATCCCAACCGTGAGTAAGACAGGAAACACTCCCACAACCCACACACCCTTCACAGCCTGTGGCAACTGCTTCACAATTTCTTTTACTGTGTATATTTGGATTGGGCTGCAATTTCATATACACACGGAATTAGAAAGTGGATGTTCTTTTGTGCCAACCTTCTTTCACTTAGCAGGATTTTTTTGTTTTGGTTTTTTTGCAGTGCTGAGGACAGAAGCCAGGGCCTCGAGTGTTCGAGGTGAGTGCTGTTTGCTGCCCAGCTCAGGCCCAGTGGGACATTTTGGAGCTGCCCCCGGGTTCCGGCAGGAGTCCGGACCTGTCCTGTCATCTCTGAGTCAAGTTCCACTTTTGCAGAGACCACAGTGTGAGCGTCCATTTTGTCACTGATGGACATCTCAGTAGCTTCTGATTTAGGGCTGATAGGAATTAAAGCCTCTATGAACATTATACGAACAAGTCCCTTTGTAGAAATATATTTTCTTTTCCTTTCAATGGAACTTGTGGCTCATCTCATCTGGTAGATGTGTGTTTAACCTTCTAAGAAACTGCCAAACTGCTTTCCAAAGCATCGCGTCCCTTACACTCCCACCAGTAATACGCAAGGGTTTCAGTTGCTCCACATGCTTGTCGGCCTTCGTGTGTGTGTGTGTGTGTGTGTGTGTGTGTGTGTGTGTGTGTGGTGCTGGGGGTGGAACCAAGTCTTCATCCATGCTAGGCAAACGCTCCACCACTGAACTACATCCCCAGCCCTTTTTAAAAATTGTATTTTGAGACAGGGTCTCACTAAATTGCCCAAGCTAGATTTGAACTTGCAATTCTCCTGCCTCAGCCTCTTGAGTAGCTAGGATTACAGGCATAAACTAGCTTGCTCAGCTTAATGATATAATGTGATAGGGCCGGGGATTTAGCTCAGTGGTTCCACTGCCTGCCTCATAAGCGCAAGGACCTGGGTTCGATCCCCGGTACCAAAAAAAAAAAAAAAAAAAAGATATATTTTGATGAGCACAGATTTTAATTTTGGTGAAGTCAAATTTGCTTATTTTTAAGAAATAGTGCTTTTTAAGTATCACCTGGGAAAGCTTTGCCAATATAAAAGTTGCAAAGATAGTTCTACAAGTGTTAGCATTCTTGCTTTTGCATTTAGATCTGAGTGGCTTAAATTAATTTTGACACCGCACGTGAGTTGGGGGCCAGGGTCTTTTTCCATCTGTATGGATAACCAGCTGTCTAGCTACCTCCTCTCGTCGAAAGACATTTGTCTCTGGTATCTTCTTTGGTGTCTTTCTGACAATCAAATGACAATGTGTGCATAATGGTCTATTTCTGGGCTCTCTTTTCTGCTTCGTGAATGGTATTTGTCTACCCCACATCAAACCACCTGACTGATTATGTAACTTTATAGTAAGTCTTGGAATAAGGCTGTGTAAGTCTTCTCTGTTATTTTTTGAGGTTCTAATAATTCAGGTCCTTTGCTTTTCTCTACACGTTTTAGAAATAGCTTGTCAATTCCCTCCTTCCTTTTTCTTTCCTTTCTCCCTTTCTTCTGTCTTCCTTCTACCCTCCCTCTCTCCCTTCTTCCTTCTCCTTTAAAAAACAGATGCCAGCTGGGGATTTAGCTCAGTGGCACCACGCCTGCCTCACAACCACAAGGTCCTGAGTTTGATCCCTGGTACTGAAAAATAAAAAATAAAAATAAAAAATAGATGCTGGAAGTCGGGCATGGTGGTGCACACCTATAACCCCAGAACTCTGCCAGGCTGACGCAGGAGGACTCTGTCTCAAAATAAAGAATGAAGAAAGACCTGGCAGTATAGCCCAGTGCAAAGATCCTATGTTCAATCCCCAGTACTGAAAGAAAAAAAAAAGTGCTGGAATTTTGTTTAGGAGTGGTTTAAATCCTTAGATCCACTTGACAGGAACTGACACATAAACATGGTCTTCCATAATTAAATTTTCTTTCACTACTCTCTGTAATAAAGAAGTCACAGTGTATTGGGAGAGACCAAGGTATGACTATTTCCCTTACAGAAAATTATAAATTTTTCAAAACTACAAAATAGTATTTTAAAATATGCATTATAGCCGGGGATTTAGCTCAGTGGTTTTGCCGCCTGCTGTGCAAGTGCAAGGACCCGAGTTCGATCCCCGGTACCAAAAAAACCCAAAAACCAAAACAAAGAAGATGAAAGTAATCTACACAGTTAAAAGCTAGGTAACTGAGAAAATAGTACTTTCTTTTTTCGGAAGCACTAGAGATTAAACTCAGAGCCTTCACACTGAGCTACATGCCGAGCCCTTCTCTTTTTCTGAGTCAGAGTCTCACTCAGTTGCTAAATGGCTCAGACTGAACTTGAACTTGTGATCCTCCTGATTCAGTCACCCATATGCTAGGCCTAGAGATGTGCACCATTGCACCTAGCTAGAGAACAGTACCTTATATAAAGTAAGGATGCACAAGATAAAAAATGTTAAATAGTCACAAAGCAATAAATCAATAAGTAAAACTGTATTTGTTGGCCCCAAAAGATGAGAATTACGATTAGTATCTTGGATATTATCACAGAAAATTTATATCTTCCCACTAGCCTGCCAGTCTCTCCCAGGGACACAGTATGTATTTGGGGGGATTGAATAGTGCCCCCAAGGAAAGACATACCCATCCTGACTCCTGTACCCATGACTGTGATCTCATTTAGAAACAGGGTGTGTAGGGCCAGGGGATTTAGCTCAGTGGTTCCGGCCCCCGCCTCACAAGCACAAGGTCCTGAGTTCGATCCCCGATAGAAAAAGAAAAGAAAATGAAAAAGAAATAGGCACTGTGGAGATGTAAGTTAGACAGACGAGGAGGAAAGCATCTCGTACTTAAGGTGAGCCTGGAATTCAATGCTGTGTCTGCAAGAGAAGGATAGAGAAAACCCGGATACAGACATAGGGCAGAAGCCACGTGAAGATGGAGGCAGAGCGGCCCAGGACAAGAGCTGCACTAGACACCTGCAGAAGCTGAACGAGGTAAGAAGGGCCCTCCTACAGCTTCCTAAGGGAGTGTGGCCCTGCTCACACCTTGATTTCAAACTTCCGGCCTCCAGAACTTTGACAGAGTACATTTCTGTCATTGTAAGCTACTCAATTTGTGGAAATTCGGTATGACCCCGAGAAACACAATACTGTTCCACATTTGGAACGTTTTTCATGTAGTATCATACAGTAGCAAATGCCCCCACCATGGTTTCAGTTACTTGAGGTCAACTGCAACTTGAAAATATTAAATGGAAAACTCTAGAAGTAAACAATTCCAAGGGGAGAATCAGGATGACAGAATGGTGAGCAGCAGCAAAATTCAGCCTCTCTCAGATCCAGTGCTGTGGGATTTTTGTGTAGAGAGATGGGACACCGAGGCCTTTTTCCCAGGAAGCAGCTTTATTCCCACCACCACTGACCCAGCGGATTCATATCCAAAGGCTGAGTGCCCAACATGGTATTTTTATACAATTTTTGTGTCTTTGTCTCCCTTATATGGGCGTACACTAACATTTTACCGTCTGGTATACATTAACATTCTACAGTCTGGCTGGGTATGATTTATGTTACAGAATTACATCAGAACTACACATGCAGAGTCTGATATCATTACATTGTAAAAAGTTCCCATTTCCACATGTCAGGAAGGGTCTCACCACACCAGAATTCAGACACTGGAAAATAACAACTTGGGGAAGGAAAAAAGAAGTAGATTAAGGGTAATCAGGAAGGAACTAACAGGAAAATTAAAAGCTACAGAGAAGTTTGAGAGATGGACCATAACACAGAGAAGGAAACAAATCAGTCCAAACTCTTTCCTGGCTCCCAGCTCACGGCTCATGGGCAGGAGAGCCTGGCTCTGCAGAAGTGAGGTTAGCTCTGGGGGGTCTGGGGAGAAATGACAGTGGACTGGGGGTGGTGACACAGGCCCCAGGGAGAGTCCACAGCTGTGATCTGCAGGAACAGCATGAGGTTTCACTCCAAGGGGACTCCTTCCACATGGCAGGCAACACCCAGATAGGGACCTCAGCACAAGCATCTACCATATTCCCAGAGAGTGGTTGGTCAGAGGACATTCTGGGAAGGGGTTCATTGTTTGAATTTGAGATGCAGAACAGTAGGGAGAAGGATTCACTTCAGGGTTCCCAGTGTTGCCTTCCCACAGTGACTAGGTAACAGTGCCAAGGGAGGCAGCTACAGATAGGGAGCAGCTGGAAAGATACCTGCTGAGGGGTTTTATCTTGAGCCAGGAAGGACATGAGCCCAACCCTATGGTAGGAGGCCAGGCCCAGTTTGAGTTGTGCTAGGTCTGAAAGTGCTGGCACTGAGTACTCGAGCCCTCGCCCTACTGCTGCATCTGGCATAGGTCTGGGGTCTGACTGCCTTCCTTATCTACCAGCATAAGTGAGGACACTTCTTGCTTAGACACTGCCACAGCTTGGGATAAATAGATGGGGCTCTGAGATGGAGGAGGGACACCTCACAAACCCACAGGCCATAGGACTAGGTGGAAAAAATCATGCATTGCTGGACTCCAAACCTGCAGATACAGGAAGAAAACCATTCATCAAAAATACTGAGATTTTAAAAAGTATAGAGAATTTCTTTGTTTCTAGATTCTTTCTTTTTTCTTTCCTCTTTCTTCTTCACTGGTTTATTGGGGTCTGGTGAATTTTCCATTATTTTTTCCCCTTCTTTCTTTTTTTCCCTCTTTTTTTCTTTCTTTTTCCCTTTAATTTTTTCTCTCTTTTTTGGTACCTGGGATCAAAGTCAGGACCTTGCGCTTGTGAGGCAGGTGGTGGCACCACTGAGCTAAATCTCCGGTCCTTCTTTTCATTTTTATCTTTATTCTCATTATTATTTCTTTTTCTTCTTCTTTCTTCCATTTTTTTTATCTTCTAGTTATCTTTTTTTCCTGTTATCTTTGTCTAATTCTATAAATATCCTTCTGCTCCTTAACAGAATCCTTTCTCTCACTTCTCTCTTCCTCTTCTCATCTTCTATTTTTAAAATTTTCAAAATTTTCCTCTTGCATTCTCCCATTCCCAGTTTCTTATATCTTTAATAGTGTAGCCAGTAAGCTTTATTAAGCTTTAGATAGTTAAATCTGTATTATCACTGTTGAATTCCTTTCTATCATTAGTGAAAGTACAGTTGTTGCATTTAGTACCTATTTGCTATATGTCAATATCTGGCTTGTCTTAGTGTTTACACTATAATTATGGATTTCTTTTATATGGTTAAGGGTGGTATTATGGTTCTTATGGTATGTCAATATCCAGTTTGTCTTGGACAATATTACTGTTGGTGATTTGCTTGATATTGCCAAGGTTACATAATTGTTGCTATTAATGGGTTTCTCTGTAAGCCAACACCCAATTACCTTTGTGACATTAACAATACTGAGGTTCATTCCTGAAGAACAGGTGTTGGGCCAAATGCACTGTATCCTTCCCTCCAAATTAATGGAGGTGGTCAGATCTTGGGATTGAAGCAAAAGACTATAGTTAGCCACACCCAGAGTGCATGACTGAAAAGTAGACTGGGTAAAGAGATTTCCAAACTAGCAACAAAGTCTTTCCACTATAAATCCCCCCAAACCTAGGCACAAAATAAAACCAGCAAACAAAATAGAAACATGGGAAGACAAGGCAACAAAATACTTCCCAATACTCCCAACTCCCCGAAAGCCTATCCTGGGGGCATGAAAGGTGAGGAAAATTATTTGAAAGGATGACAGTTTAAAAACAGATCAATGATCTGGGGATTTAGTTCAGTGGTTCCGTCGCCTGCCTCTCAAGTGCAAGGTCCTGATTTTGATCCCCAGTACCCAAAAAAAAGAAAACCAGATCAATGAGGTGCTTAGTGGGATCACAGAAGTTATAACTAAATAGAAAATTGAAGTATTAAACAAAATGATAAGGCAGTTTACAGAAGACATTGATAGAAAGCTAGATGAGCTAAACAAAATGATACAAAACATGACTAACCAGTTTAGCAAAGAACTAGGTCCATTAGAAGGTTCCAAAGAGAAATTCAGGAGGTTAAAAATTATATTGAAAAAAAAAATTTTTTTAATTAAAAAAAAAATTATATTGAAAGCATGGATAGCAGAAGCAACCAATGTGAGGACAGAATACCAGAATTAGAAGAGAAGGATCCTTTCAAAGACCAATTACTTAGAAACACCTTAGAGACAAGAGAACATGAAAAATAGATGCAACAGCTGCTCTTTGATGCAAAAAAAAAAACCAAAAAACTAAAATTAATTGGAATAAGTAAAAAATCTTTTATGCACAAAGGGCATAAAAAACTGTTTACAGGGCCGGGGATTTAGCTCAGTGGTTTCACCGCCTGCTCCACAAGTGCAAGGACCCAAGTTCGATCCCCGGTACCGAAAAAAAAAAAGAGAGAGAAAGAAGCTCTCCATGTCACATAACAGTCAAAATACCAGAAGCTCAACATAGTAAGAGAATCTTAAAAGCTGTTAGAGAAAAGCAACAAATTGACTATAAAGGAAAACCCATTAAAATTATAGTAGATTTCTCAACACAAACCCTAAAGTCTGGGGGCTTAAAGTGCTTCAAGCACTGAAAGATGACAATTCCCAACCCAGACTTATGTGTCCTGCAAAACATTCCTTCAAAATTGATGGAGAAATAAGGTATTTCCATGACAAAGACCACCTCAAGAAATTCATGACCGGTAAACCAGCACTATAAAAAATTCTTAAGGATATCCTATAAAGAGACAACCAGGAAGGCCAGGGATTTAGCTCAATGACACTGTGCCTGCCTCGCAAGCACAAGGTGCTGAGTTCAATCCCTGGTACCAAAAAAAGAAAAAGAAAAAGAGAGAGAGAGAAAAAACCAAGCATGGTGGCACACAACTGTAAAGTCAGCACTTGGGAGCCTGAGGCAGGAGGATCACTGTGAGTCTGAGGCTAGCCTGGGGTACATAGTGAGTTCAAAGCCATCCTGAACTGCATAGCAAGACCCTGTCTCAAAAAACTGAGAGAGAGAGAGAGAGAGAGAGAGAGAGAGAGAGAGAGAGAAAGAATATGAAACCAATAATGTCAAAAAAATTTAATAGAATGAATACACCAGGCAGGGTGAGCAGTCAAGTAGAATGGAGAGAGGAAAAAAAAAAAGAGATCAGCAACAGGAAAAGGAAGCAATGATAGGGATATGTCAATACCTCTCAGTAATAACCTTCAATGTGAATGGTTTCAATTCCCCAATCTTTGGGGGGGGGGGGGGTACCAGGGATCGAACTCATGACCTTGTGCTTTCGAAGCAGGCAGCAGCACCACTGAGCTAAATCCCTGGCCCTCAATTCCCCAATCAAAAGACACAAATTGAAAAAAAAAAAAGACAGATTGGCAGAATGAATCAAGAACAAAACCCAACAATATGCAGTATACAAGAAACACATTTAACTAAAAGAAGAATTCACAGATTAAAAATCAAAGGGTGGAAAGCAATATTCCATGTAACAGGAGCCCAGAAAAAAAGCAGGAGTAGCTATCCCAATTTCAGACAAAGTGGATTTCAACCCAACACTGATCAGAAGAAGTAAAAAAAGTCCCAACATATCAGTTAAGGGAGCAATCCAACAGGAAGAGATAATAGTTATAAACATATACACACCGAACACCAGCACATCCAACTTCATACAACACACACTCCTGGCCAGAAAAAAAACCCAAACAGACAGATAAACACCAACACTATTATAATGGGGGACCTCAATACCCCTCTGTCACAAATAAATCTCTTAGACAAAAAAATCAACAAAGACATTTCAGACTTGAACCAAACCTTTGAACAAATGGACTTGATAGACATCTAGAGTGCTCTACCCAACAACCACAGAAAACACTTTCTTTTCAGCAGTACGTGGGACTCTCTCCAAAATAGACCACATGCTAGCCCATAAAGCATGCTGAAATAAATGCAAAAGAATTTATATTATACCATGCATATTATCAGATCATCATGCAATGAAACTAGAAATCGATGGCAAAAGAAACCATAGAAATTATACAAATATATGGAAATTAAGCAATACTGTCTTAATCAATGGGTCACAGAAGAAATCAAGGAAGAAATTAGATTGTTCATAAAATCAAACAATAATGCCAATACAGCATACCACCACCTGTGGGACACAATGAAAGCAGTCCTAAGAGGGAAGTTCAGAGCTGTGAATGGGCACATCAGAAAAACACGGCAAGTTGCTTCCTTTTGGCCAGAACCGCCATTTTCCAGTCATTTGCCAAAATGAGGAACACAAAGGGAAAGCGGAGGGGAAGCCGGTATACGTTCTCTAGGCCTTTTAGAAAACATGGGGTTGGGGCCGGGGATTTAGCTCAGTGGTTCTGCCGCCTGCCTTGCAAGCAGAAGGATCCGAGTTTGATCCCCGGTACCAAAAAAAAAAAAAAAAAGAAAAGAAAACACGGGGTTGTTCCTTTGGCCACATACATGCAAATCTACAAAAAGGGTGACATTGTAGACATCAAGGGAATGGGTACTGTTCAAAAAGGAATACCACACAAATGTCACCGTGGCAAAACTGGAAGAGTCTACAACGTTACCCAGCATGCTGCTGGCACTGTTGTAAACAAGCAGGTTAAGGGCAAAATACTTACCAAGAGGATTAATGTGCATAATGAGCATATTAAACACTCAAAGAGTCGAGACAGCTTCCTGAAATAGGTCAAGGAAAATGATCAGAAAAAGAAGGAAGCCAAAGAGAAAGGTACCTGGGTTCAACTGAAGCGCCAGCCTGCCCCACCCAGAGAAGCACACTGTGAGAACCAGTGGGAAGGAGCCTGAGTTGTTGGAACCGATTCCCTATGAATTCATGGCATAAGCTGCGGATGTAGTTCTGCCATGCAGCACCTAATTAGCGGCTGAGTGCCCTAAGCCCTACTTAAAAATAAAAAGTCATCCTATGTTGTAAGGATGGTTTTCTTAATTGAACAAGTGTGTGGCGCCTTTACCTCAGAGAAACAAATATTTGGAGCAGATTCTCATTATACCCAGGTAATCATGTCAGGTCTTTACTCTTCAGTGTTTTTCTTGCTGAAAGATGTGAGGTACTATACCGATGTATACCCAAATGGCCAAATATTTATGAAATATTTATATTGTCTTGGAGATGCTCTAAATCACCTTGGGGGCAAGATGTATCAAAATAAATGGAAATAATTTCAGTTAAATAAATTGTTTAAAGCACACTAAAAAAGAAAAGAAAAACACAACAAGTCAAAATAACCTAATGATGCACCTCAAGGTCCTGGAAAAACAATATCAATCCAAATCCAAAGCTGGTACAAGGAAGGAAATTATAAAGATCAGAGGAGAAATTAATAAAATTGTGATTTTAAAAAATACAAAGAATAGGGCCAGGGATTTAGCTCAGTGGTTCCAGCGCCTGCCTCGCAAGCACAAGGACCAGAATTCGATCCCCAGTAGCAAAAACAAAAAACAAACAAACAAAAAGAATCAATATATCAAAAAAGAATAAACAAAATAGACAAACCTCTAGCCAATCTTACCAAAAAAGGAAAAGAAAAAAAAAGGAAAGAAAAGACCCAAATCAATGTAATTAGAAATGAAAATGGTGAAATACAATGAACTCTGCTGAAATCCAGAAGATCATTAGAAACTTCACTGAGAAACTGTACTCTAATAAAATGGAGAATTCAGAAGAAATGGATAGATTTTGAGATACATATAAACTACCAAAGCTGAATCAAGAAGATATAAAAACCCAGAATAATCCAATATTAGGCAATGAAATTGAAGAAGTAATTTAAAAAAAACTGCTCAGGTCTCAATAGATTCACTGCCAAATTCTACAAGAACTTTGGAGATCTAACGCCAGTACTCCTTCAACTCTAATGAGATCAAAGGGGAAGAAATATCCACAAAGTCATTCCTGGAAGTTAGCACTATTCAGATTCTAAAACCAGACAAAAAACCCAACCAAAAGAAGTGAACTACCTACAGGCCAATCTCTTTAATGAGCAAAGATACAGAAATCCTCAACAAAATTTTGGCAAACAGAATGTAACAAATCAACAAAAAGATCATACATCATGACCAAATAGGATTCATTTCAAAGATGTGGGGATGATTCAACATATACAAATCAATCAGTGCAATACACTACATAAATAGAAGCAAGGACAAAAACCACATGATCATCTCAATTGATACAGAAAAACTCTTTGACAAAATCTAGCATCTATTTGTGATAAAATCCTTGAAGATGGGCAGGGGATTTAGCTCAGTGGTACCGGTGCCTGCCTCACAAGCACAAGGTTCCAAGTTTGATCCCCGGTACCAAAAAAAAAAAAACTTTGAAGAAAATAGGCACAGAAATGGACTTTATCTCAACCTGATAAAAAGTCATTTATGGCAAACCAATGGCCAACATTACATTAAATAGAGAGGAGCTGAAAGCTTTCCCTCTAAAGTTAGGAACAAGACGAGGATGTCTGCTATCACCACTCCAGTTCAACATAGTTCTTGAAACACTAGCCAGAGCAATCAGCAAAGAGAAAGAAATAAAAGAGATATGGATTGAAAAGGAAGAAGTCAAGGAAGAGGACATGATCTTCTACATAGAAGACCCACAAATTTCCACCAAAAGATTCCTAGAATTAATAACTAAATCCAGTAATGCAGCAGGATACAAAGTCAACACACAAAAATCCATAGTGCTCTTCTACACCAATAACAAAGTCACTGAGAAAGAAATTAGGGAAAAAACACTTCTCACAATAGCATTAAGGAAAAACACTCAGGAATTAACCTAAGCTGCAGGCCTATCCCCTCTACCTCAGTGCCGCTCACTCATGGCAGCACGAGGCTGACTCTGGAATCAGCTCACCTCTGACAACCAGGGTCCAGTCACAGAAACCATGGCACAGCTGACCCAGAATAAATGTGCCCCGAGTGTGAAGGGACCGAGGTGGGCCCAGGAGTTTGATGAGCTGTGACCTCTGGGTGTGCCACTAAAACAGAAAGCAGGGGCTGGGCGTGGTGGCACTCACCTGTGACCCCAGTACTTGAGCAGCTGAGGCAGGAGGATCGCAGTAAGTTCAAGTCCAGCCTGAGGTAGTGAGTTTCTAGGCCAGCCTGAACTATATAGGAAGACTCCGTCTCCAAAAGCAGAGAGGCAGAGACAGACAGACAGACCCTCCTCAACACTCTCTGGGCCACCTACAAAATGGCAATTTCCACAATCCCTTCCTGATCTAAACATCCCTGATTCCAAATGCAAATCCTCTGATCACCACTAGATTTTTGCCAGTCAGAAGCAAGGAAAGAGTCTTTTAATTTGAATAGGAATTCGGTCTACACATCTTCATACTCTCCCATCAACAATCAGCAGGGTTAGCGATCCCTTTGTTGTGTGTGACCTGAACAACATTTCCACGTTTGGGTTCTTTCAGACGAGAAGTCACCCTGCTGATGGGTGTAGGGGTGAGTGAGATTCAGAGGGAGCTATGCACAGCAGTTCTCAAATCCATCACACTCCAATCCCGGGGATTTATTGACGGTGTCCCAAGGATTGCAGAGGATGCTTGAGACCATCTCCGGCATGGAGGAAGAGCAATTAGCAAACTCACAAACTGCGCATTGGGGCACCACTGTGAATCTCTCAATGAATTATTTGTTTTTAAGTAAGGGCTTCCCCCTGCCCCTAAATTGGAGACCTTCCTAAATGGAAGTCAATTTTAAAATTGTGAAAATAATGCCTTTCGCACCGGAAAATTGCGGTGGCAAAAATCATTTTACACTGTAACAATTCTGCACCAGGAAGTGGTCTGGGGAGAAAGCGGGTGTGGGATTGGAAGTGCTGTGATTAGTTTGTGTTAGGATGTCTCCAAAGCCAGCTCCACAGCAAGTGCACACAGAAACCTCGATTAATTCACAACTGCTGGGGCTGAGGCACCTCATGACCTGGGGCGTGAATGCAAATTAGTGCAGACCCACAGGGAGCATCTATGGGTGTGCTGGCTTTTTGCACATATAAATGTGTTCAAACCAGTAATGTTTTAATAGCAAGAAACTCGACTGCAAAATTAATAAATTCCACCATTTGAAATAAAACCCTCATGCAATGGAGACTTCCTTATTTGGGGGCTGGTCTGCTATATCATACAATGGGGTTAACTGTCCATTTCCACCCTCCAGCAACTGTCTCCCTTAACCTGTTCCTGGCCCCATGATCCAGGGGGACCTGGTCTGGGCAGGTCTTTAGAGGTGCTGAAACAGACTAGGTAACCTGGAGGACAGGGGCAGGGGCAAGGGGACAGTACCAGGAGACAGGTTGCTGCCTTCGCCACGTTCAAGCTTAGAAGGCCTCCTGCATACAGCCTGCTGCACTAGAGTGGCCTGTGCACCCCCTGAGCGTACAGGAAGGGATGGGACCAAGCTCCACTGCCTTGTACCAGAAGCAATTTGGGGTTCTTTTTCCCAACTATAAAAAGAGGGCATGTGCCTGCTGTGCAAGCGCAAGGACCCGAGTTCAATCCCCGGTACCAAAACCAAAAAACAACAAAACAACAAAACAACAACAAAAAAGAGGGCATGGACAGGTGCAGTTCGTAAGGAGTGTGCTGATAGAACTTTGCCAAAGAGAAGGAGGCCAAGAGATGGAGAGGGGGAAGGAGGGGAAAGGTGCATAAAAAGAATTAAGGCGCATTATGTACATGTAGCAACTCCCCACAGTGAATGTAACCATTATGTACTCTACACACATACTAATAAAAAAACAAATTTTGCAAAAGAAGTGTGGTAAATAGCGAGACTTTCAGATGGTCCCGGGGCGCCCTAGGTCGGGATCTCAGGGTGGAGCCCAGAGGTTGATGTTTGGTTTATGTGCGGGGGGGGGGGGGGCCCGCACGCGCCCGCACACGCGCGCGCACACACACACACACACCCACCCCTCTGAGGGAAACTGAAAGCACCAGGACTTTTGCAAGTGCCTGGCTATGCTTATTTTCACTTGAGTTCTGATACATAAACACCGTGTGTGGAGTATATATAACTTTTACCCGTTACATATACAGAAACCGCACAACACCCGGCACATGGCCCACACCTTGGTCTTGCGAATGTGGAGAGGAGCTGGGGGAAGGAACCAATTGCTACATTAAATACCAAATACTGTGTGCCGTTTTATGTCTCCCAAATCTGCTCCTAGAGGGGAAGGTCTGGTTATCCAACATTCTTGAGTTGCAGCAGTAAGGTGGGATTTTTCCATAGACTAGGCTGCTGTGAAAATGTTTTGCAAGGCTTGTCTAAGTTACCTAGTTTTCACTGCCGGCTGATCTCCATTCCTGACTACTCTGTTGGCTCCACAACTTCCTCGTCTCCGTCGCTTCAGTTTTCAACCCACAGGCACGGCACAGGCATTCTTAGCCTCTCTGACACTGCTGACTTAATACTTGTCCTCAGCGTTGTTCCTCACATGAAGTGATACTAAATAAAATATTTACCCTCTGAAAAGAAGTATTGGGGGGGGGGGCATTTACTCTCTTTGTTGCCTGTATTTCTACAATCTTTTTTTCCCACGTTTTAAACATTCTGATATATAAATAAGCATAAATGTGAGTGTAGGTAAACTGTTCATGTCCCAGGACTAATGTATGGAACTGTACTACTACTTTCATTCAAAATATCCTTAAAGTAGATCCTGTGTACTCCCACAGACATCCATAGAATCCAGCATGGTGACCATGAGCCTCGAGTGCCTGTTTAAATTTAAACTGCTTAAAATTTAAATTTAAATTCAATGCCTCAGTAGCACTAGCCACATTCCAACTGCCCAGGAACAACCGGTGGCCAATGGCCATGACACTGAACACAGTTCCTGGCACTGTAAGAACTGCTATGGACTAATTACTGCAGTTAGCAGTGCCCACAGTATCACAGATGCTGAGTAACTGTTTGTTAAATGAACAATACGATTAGTTTTAACTTGTCCTGCAATTCTTAAAATGTGAGTCAAAACAGAAGACAGATCTGTTTCAGCCCCAACCCACAATTTGACGCACTAGGATTAGCTGAAGTTACTCTTTCCTGCTTACTTAGTTGGGCATTTATAGAACACTTCACACATTCTGGATCATACTCTCACCATATTTATCCACAGGTCTCATGCTAGTTAAATCATGTATGTTTCTCCAAATGAATTGTCTGAATATTATTTTCCCCAACTAGGTGTTTGAAGTTGGGTAGAGGATGTAGGCGCCAAACTTTCCAGGAAATTAATTTGTTTTCAATGTGTTAGCATCAAATTCTGAACTAATTTATTTCTTAAAGGAAGAAAGAATCCCCTTCTTAAAGCTTTTTGTTCTTGAAAAAAAATTAAGCAAGTATCTTGGCATACTATGTATCAGACAGGAAGCTGGAAACTTCCAGGGCTAAAGCTTACATCCAAGATGAGTTTCTACAAGGAGACACGGTTTGAAACTAATCCAGCTATTTATAGGATTACAATAAACGCACCTTTGCCCCTGGCTCCACAATTTACTGCCTAGCTGCACAAATCAGGGACCAAAGGAGCTGGCACAAAGCACACGCGGCTCTCTTCACCCTTGCTCACTTTACCACAAAACAGGGATCCCCCCAGCCCCTCCTAAGTGAGCAACCACCACCCTCTCACAAAATATATATACGTATTTTTTTTTCCAGCCTCCTTTTGCAATCGGCACCCGAGTTTGCAACTTCTCTCCGGGACACCAAACAAATGCGACCAAGTTAACCAAATAAACTGAGTAATAACCCCATAAATTGCAAGCTGGACTACCACAGTCCGTTTTCTACACCTGGCCTTTCCGTTAAAACAAAAAAATAGCTATTTCTCCTCCAGAATCCTTCATAAATATGCTCTTAACTTCCACAGTTAAACGGAGATGGGCTCCTACGTGAAACAGGATTTTTTATTTGCTCGACAGAAAGTACTTGAACACAGAAGTTCAAGGGAGAAATAAAACACAAAATGAATTCCCACTGAATTGGAATGTATTAAGCGAAAATACAGTCAGGGCTAATATACACCTCCGTTCTGTTTGCCTTGCTGGGGTTCAAAATACAAAGAACTTAGTGTGAGTCGCTCAACGGAATGCAGTCCTAGTGGGGAAGTAGAGGGGCCAGGTGGCCTGCCCGCGGGGACCAGGGCAGATCGGGGCTGTCCCACCCCTGGCCGGGTTTGGTGCCGCTTCTGCCGCGGGCGACGGACCCGAGAGACCCCACTTGCCAACCCTGGGGGCCCACGAATGTCCCAGTCTTTCGCGGGACCCAGCTCTGCAACCCGCCCCTCCCGGCTCATGTTCCAGTAAGTAAAACCTCAATAAACTAAGAAAGCTAAGGAAGCGGTGGCTGATTTGCTCCCCGCGTGCCCCAAAACTCGGGGGTTGGGACCCACTTTCACAAGTACTTAGTAAGAACTTGGGAGTCCTGCAGTGGGCGTTTCAGCTAATTCACTTGCCTCTCTCCCTTTTTGGGGGGAAACTCTGGTTGCTCCGTTTTGGTTGCCCCTACCCGGGCCTTCTATCCCATTTCTCGCCCTCTCCCCGCGCCCATGTCTCTCTGGAATAAAATCGGACGCCCCCCAACCCCAACCCAGAGAAACCTGGGTCAAAGGCGGAGGAGGGGTGGGGGCGCAGGAGCAGCGCCCCTCGACTGCGAGGGCAGGAAGCGCCGCGCGCCGGTCCCACCTCCTCCCTCCGGGCAGACAATGGTTTTCTGCCCGGAAAACGAAGTTGGGAGGAAGGCGGGCGCGCCGGGGCCGGGTGGGGTGAGACTTGGGCACGAACTGCAGGTCCGAGGCCGCCGGGCACCGCGCCCCACCCCTTGTGCGAGCCCGCTGGTCCGCTGCCCCCAGGCCCCAGGACCCCAGCCCGCGCACCCGCCCCCCAGCCCGGGCCCAGGCCGAGGCCGAGGCCGAGGCCGGCCCGCCACGGACAAAGTGCACCCCGCCCCGCCCCGCGCGCCCATTGGCCAGGGAGGTTTGGGCAGCGCGCGGAGCGGCGGGCGGCGGCGCGCGTGCGCGGGGCGGGGCGCGGCCGGGGGCGGTGCTTTGTGTTCGGCAGGCGGCGGGCGCGGGGCGCGGGGCTCGGGCGCGGGCCGAGGCCGCGGGTGGGTGGGCGGCGGGGCAGCGGCATGGAGGAGCTGAGCAGCGTGGGCGAGCAGGTCTTCGCCGCCGAGTGCATTCTGAGCAAGCGGCTCCGCAAGGTGCGTGCGCCCCGTCCCCCGCGCCCGCCGCCGTCGCCGCGCCCGCCTCCCGGCTCACCCCAGCTCTTCTTTCCGCAGGGCAAGCTGGAGTACCTGGTCAAGTGGCGCGGCTGGTCCTCCAAGTGAGTCCGCGGGTGCGGCCGGCCTTCCCGCGCGCGCCTCCTCGCCGGGGATGGGGGCGCCTGGGGACCCTCGGCCTTGCGATCGGGGCGGGGGGGGGGCGTGCTCGGGCAGGGCGAGAAGTTCGCGGGATCCCCGGCACTCCGCTGGCCGGGGCTGCCCTTTGTTTACGAGCCCGCGGGGAGCGGGGCTTGGCTCCTCCCGCCCCGGAGCCCCCGCGCGCCGCGCTCCTCCACGCCCATTTGTTGCTGGCGCCCCCCGCGGGCCCCCGCACCCGGCCCGGGCCCCCTCCCCTGTGCAGGTTTCCCCGCTGTAACCTGAGCTCCGTATTGATGGATGTACTTTTTTCCCTCTCTCTTCCGGGAGGGAGAGGACTAGCGTCCCCGGAAGGGGCTCCCTCCGGAGCTGCTCGGCAGCCCCTCTCTTCCTGGACCTCTCCCCTTTCTTTGCACACCCCCAGCCCCAGCGCGCGTCCCGCGCTCACTGGGGTGCCAGCCACATTGTTCTGAGCCTTGGGCTGCGTCCACGCCCCTCGGGCCCCCACCTCCCTACCTCTGGGCGTCCTGGACCTGCCTTGCCTTCCCTTCCCTCCCTGGCTCCGGGCCAGAGTTTGGGGGATTCCCTTTACAACTTTGAGTTTTATTGGGATTTGTTTTCCTCCCAGGCACAGACTGCGCGGGAGTTCCCTTGTGGCCTGTTTTAATTGGGGGCTTGAGGTGGCAGTTTTTCTGCGGGTTTGAAGTTGTGGTGCACGCTTCAACCCACCTCCACCCCATTCTGGGCTTGGGCCTCTGAGGACTGCCACGCTGCTATGGTGCCCTTGCCCTCAGCAGGCCTGGGGAGCCGTCGGGAAGGCCCCCTCTGGTGGGGTCTCAGTCTGCTGTGTAATGGGCCTTGCTCTTTGATTTTCCAGACATAACAGCTGGGAGCCGGAGGAGAACATTCTGGACCCGAGGCTGCTCCTGGCCTTCCAGAAGAAGTGAGAACTTTAGCAGCACTTGCAGGAGGGGAGAGTTGTGGAGAAGGTGGCCCTCCAGGGTCCTTGGGCTAGGGTTGTAGGCTGAAGTCCTATAACAAGCCCGTTGCCAGGCCTGGGTATCAGGTGTCAGTGTCCACTAGGTGGCTGCCTGTAAAGGCAGAGGACCCCCTAATTGCTCGGTGGTGCTGTGGTCACTCTCAAGCCACACTTGTGAAAATGAACCTGCCGGAGTCTTGTGGTCAAGGACTCTGGTTTCTCCTGGACATTTCTGGGGAGCACTTTGCAGGCAGTGGTGACACCAGCCTCCTGCCCCTGAGAGTTTGCCTTTGTGCTAGAGAAGGCTCAGGGAGCTGGAGCCCACATCTCACAGAGTTGTGCCTGTTTTGTGCAGAGCAACACATTTATTTTGATCTAGGCTATAAAACATCACCAAGGTAGCACCCCAGGGGCTGTTACCAGATTCAGACTGGATTTGCTTCTGGAGGTGTTGTTTCTACTTCTAGGTAGGAGACCTGGGGTAAGAGATCAGCTGCTTTGAGGAAGGAAGACGGGTGGTGAAGGGGTGATGAATGTGTCACCCCATACTGGTGTGAGGCCTGAACAGAGCAAGATGCCAGGGGCAGCATGAAGGCCTTCCCCGTGTGGAGATGGCCTTGTCATCAGAGGCAGATGCATTGGCTGCTCAAAAGCATTCCCAGCTGGGGTCAGTGTGGCAGGCTTGTTCTCTGGTAGCCTGGGCTGTCTTCACTTTTTGTCCCAGTAGTGGGATCTTCACAGAGGTGCTGGGACAGTGGGAGAGACACTTCTGGAAAATCAGGTATCAGTGACCTTATTTCCCTCCATTTAACTCATAGCTTGGTCCTGTGAACCTTCAGGGAGGCCGGCTGTGCACATTGCAGCAGATGGTACATGTCTCTGCATTTAAGACAGCATCCTGAGGCAGGGTATCATGGTTTGCACCTAGTCCCATCTGCTTGGGAGGATCACTTGAGCCCAGGGTTTGAGACCAGCCTGTGCAACATGGCATGACACTGTCTCCCTAAACAGACAGGATTCTAGGGCTGGGAGTATAGCTCAGGGCTAGAGCACTTACCTAGCATGCCCAAGGCCCTGGGTTCCATCCTCAGCCCTGGGGAAAAAAAAAAAGCATTAAATAATAGCATTGTAGCTGACATGTCTTTGACCTAACTTTTGGTTACAGCAGACAAGACCAAAATATCCAAGAGATAGAAAAGTTTAAAAACCATGGGATGGTCTGGATTACAACATCGTGGAGGAAAAAATCAGGGAAGTAGAGGTTCTGCCTCCTCCCACCTCTGTGGCAGTTCTTTGTTTGGGGAAGAGGGTACATGAGAGGGAAAGCCACAAGTTCCCAGGCCTTGGAGCATAGTGGTGGGGACCCAAGAGACACCTCATCCTCGTGTGGGAGGTTGCAAGTCAAAGGAGAAGGCTTCTGTGGCATGTGGGCTGTCCCTAGGAATACTAATCAGGTTCAAGAGCTTACCTTCCCGGTCCCAAAGAGATGATGTTTGCCTACTGTGATTACTGGGAATCTTCACATAGGGGCCCTTCTTGCTGGGTTGTCCTGAAATCCAAGCTTGCTTTGGGGGTTGGAGTCAGGGCCCTTAGCAGCACCTCCTGACCCCTGAGCCCCCTCAGGACTGGTGTCTCATTACTTCCATCCAGAATAGAGTTCAGGAACTGAGAGCGGTTAAGAGAAAATGGGGAAGTTGTGAGCTAGCACCCTGGTGGGCAGAAGCAGACTGGAGTTCTGGGTAGGTGAGGGCTTCCT